>NW_008359214.1:4058373-4061040 GCF_000622305.1 Nannospalax galili
TTAAATGCATTTAGTATTTCTTAAATATTCTCTTTTCCTAATAGGTTTTAAACTAATTCATTTCAGTAAGTTATCTCAAAATAAAACAAAATAATGTTTTGTTTTTTTTTTAATGAGAACTACACTGGCACCTAAGTTCACAGAATTTGATTGCATAATGATTGTCCATGGAGCAGGTGTCTTTTACACTCTTCACCTTAAATCTTGCATTGTAGGACAGAGAATTCAGTCAAGAAAGAAATTCTGGAGACGTTCGTTATGACTCTGAAGTGCTTAGGCAACCAAAAGAGAAAATTTCTGTAATTTGACTGTTGTTTCTATCTTTTCCTCTATATATCCTAGCATATTTCTTCTATATGATTCTTCATGAGAATGCAGAATGTTCTTAAAAGTTAACAAAATGATGTTGAAGAAAATCTGAAGTTCACATGTGTTATTCTTGTTAAAGCAGGAGATTTAATAAGTAATGAAGGTTTAATTTTGTGTCTGGCCATACAAGAAAAGTGTAAAAAGAACAATGAAATATATTTGCTATGAAAATATTCACAGGGTACCCAAATTCCATTATTTTTTTTTAATTTAGTTGGCTAACTCACTAAAGTACAGTTTATTTTCCTTCGCTCCCCAATGTGTCTGAGATAACATAAGAGCAATTTTGAAATAATCTGTATGTGACATCAGTGTATTCCTTTCTATAATATGGATCAACAATGCAGAAACATTGCAGAAGGAAATACATTAACATTTTAAAAAGCAAAGATACTCTAATTTACTGTAAAAGGTGTTGTGAAAATGGTAGAAAATTATAGCTGTTGCTCATTTATCTTTTTTTTTTCCCCTTGAATCTCCCAAACACACCAATGTGTATAGTTAAAATTTGATAACATTAGCCTTGATATCCTTGCACCCTGACCAGCTCCATTCTCTCCCACACTGTGTCCCCATCTAGACGTGGGCCTAGGCCTGACCCTGCTCCTTGGCCTTAGATCTCTGGACTAGCTTCGTAACCCAGACCTGCCACTGTATCCTGATTCCCTTCACTCAGTTTATGTCAATTCTCCAACTTATTTTGTTAGGCCCTCAACAGGATGCCCTCACTCCCACCTATCCCTTGGCCTCCTGGTCTGCCTGCCGCAGTCCTGTCTACTAAGCTCTTAAGTCAGATGCCACCCACAGTGCCACCTGCACCATGAGAAACTACACTCTCTCTTGGAACTTTATCTTCCTTCTACCCTTGGGTCCAAGCTCGCCCCTGCCATTTCCAACTCAGATCTCTGCAATACCAACTTAGATCCAGACCCTATCTACCACCTGTGTCCTGATCCACTGCAACTGGTCTGGCTGCATTCATCAGCTTCTGAGACCACACATTGTCTGAATGGTTTGTTAGATGCTTCACAGGCTGTCACCACTCCTATATTGTACCTGAGCTCTTGATCTGCCCGCCACAGACCTGACTACTTTTCAGATCTGCCAACTACCCTCCCAGAATCTGAAATACACACACAAACTTTTTATACCTGAGAAAAAAATCAATTCAACTAAAAAACGCAAAATAGAACTTCCTATCAGACACATAACTAAGAAAAGATATTCATATACTCAAACAGCAATGCAAAACACAAATACTATGAAAATCCAAGAGAATATATCCCCAACTAAACCCACCAAACTTACAGAATTGTGCTACAATAAGAATCACCCAGAGGAACCCCATGATGCAGCATTAAAAAGAACAATCATAAACATGATCAAAGAAATTAAAGAGCACACAGAAAATCTCAAACAGCACGAACAGGATAGGCATTAAGCCCCTCATTGAAGTTCAAGTATATATAAATATGCAGCTGAATGAAATAACACAACAATCCAGTTGTGAAAACCAAATTCAAAAAAAGAGATAAAAGTATTGAAGAAACACCAAGTCAAAATGAAGAAAGAATGTAAAAGCTCAATAAGTCAATTTGAAACAATAGTAGAAAGCCTCACAAGCAGAATGGATGAAACTGAAAACAGAATATCAAGACTGGATGACAAAGTTGCAAAACTGGATTACTCAATCAAAGACTATGAAAAATTTAAAAACACAGGAATGAAATATGCAGAAAATATGGGACACCATGAAAAGACCAAATCTACACATGATAAGCATACAACAAGAAGAGAAATCTCAGGTCAATGCCACTGACTAGATCTTCAATAGTATTATGGGAGGAAACTTCCACAATTTAAGGTAAGACATACCTATGCAGATACCAGAAGCACAGAGAACACTGATTAGACAGAAACTGCCCATGACATATCATAAAAGCCAAATGTACAGAAAAAAAGGGTAGGTACCAATCGCTGATAGAGAAAAACAAGTTATGTATAAAGAAATATTCATCAGAAGAACATTAGATTTTCAAAGCAAATTATGAAAGCCAGAACAACCTGGACCAAAGTACTCCCAGTTCTAAATGTCTATGGATGTCAACCCAGAATATTTTAGCCAGCAAAATTATTCATCATAATTGAAGGGGAATGAAAACTTTTTCAGGACACAAAGAAGCGGAACTATTCCATGTCCACCAATGCAGCCTTACAGAGAATATCTGAAGCAATGCAAAGGACCAAAGATAGGAATGACTATAGCCAGAAGCCTACATAAAGAAAACAAAAGAAACA
>NW_008359214.1:4061173-4082827 GCF_000622305.1 Nannospalax galili
TTTATTGTCTTCAAGAAGCTCACCTTACATCCAATGATAGGCACTACCTTAGGATGAAAGATTGGGGGAAAAAAAGATATTCCCAAGCAAATGGCTCTAAGAAACAAACAGATGTGGCAATTCTAATATCTAAAAATATAAACTTCAAGTTAAAACTAATGGGAAGATATAAAGAAGGTCACTTTACTCTTATCAAAGGAACAACTCAACAAGAAGATTTTACAGTCATGAACACATATGCATCTAAGTATGCACTGATTTTATAAAAATAATTCTGCAGGACCATGAACACAGATAAACCCCAACTCAGTCATAGGAGGTGATTACAATATCCCACTATCTCCAACAGAAACGTCAATTGGACAAAGAATAAACAGAGACACATGATGTAAAATAAACAGAGACATAAATGACATCTTACATCACCTGAAGCTAATGGACATCTACCAAATATTTCACACAAGCACCAGAGAATACAGCAGCCCATGGAAATTTCCCTAAAATTGACCACATACTTGGGTACAAAAATAAGTTAAAAATACAAAAGAAAAGATAATAATTCTACACTTTTATCAGAGCTCAATGAAACAAAACATAAAAAATAGCAAAAGAAGCTCTAGTAACTATACAAAATCATAGAACTTATACAACAAATTCCTGAATAATAAATGGGTTAACAAATAAACAAAGAAATAAAAGTATTCCTGGAATTAAATGAAAATGAGAATAAAGCACAACAAACCTCTGGGACACCTAAAACAAAGTCCTTAATAGGGAAGTTTATTGCTCTTTGTGCCTACATTTCAAAAATCACAAAGGGCACAATAATGACTTAACAGTACAGCTCAAGACTGTGGAAAGGCAAGAACAAACAAAGTACAAACCCAAACCAGCAGATGAGAAGAAATAACAAAAACAGAGCAGAAATTAGTGAAATAGAAACAAAGAAAACAGTACAGACAAATCAATGACTATATAATATGGTACTTTGAAAAGATGAAGACGATAGACAAACTCTTAGTCCAGTTAACCAAAAGAAAGCAAATACAAATTAACAAAATCAGAAACAAAAGGTGAAATATTACAACAAATAACCAAAAAATATAGAACATTATAGTAGAATGCTTTTAAAACCTGAACTCAATTAAGTTGGAAAAACCTAAAAAAATGAATACACTTATAAATTCATGGAAAACCCCAAAATTAAATTAAGAACATGTCAAAAACTTAAACACACACGTAACAAGTAAGTAAATTGAAGCAACAATAATGAAATGGAGATCTTTTATAAAGTTTAAAACCTCATTTAATTTTATGTCTTATAGGGTTTATACTGAGTACAATATTCTATAACTGCATTAATTCATCTATAAACCTAAAAATTTACAGCCAATTTTTAAATGATACATCTTAGCTCTGGAAATTGTTATTGACTATGTAATGAAATGCTTCTTCTAATTATATGGTTATTAAATAAATAATAAAAAAACCCTTCCAACTAAATAAAGCCCAATCCTACATGGATGCACAGCAAAATTCTACCAGACATTCAAAGATCTACAACCAGTATTTCCTAAATTCTTCAAAAGGGTAGAGACATAAGGATAATTCCCAAACTCCTTCTACTAAAACAATATCACTAGAATACCAAAACCAGGTAAAGACAAAAGAAGAAAAGAAAATTATAGGCCCATCCACACCCTTAATGAACAGAGATCTAAAGATTCTCAACAAAGTACTTGAAAACATCATAAAGACACGCATCAAACTATCATATACCATGTAATTTGGCTTTATTGCTGAAATGCAAGAATAGTTCAATATACATAGTTCAATCAATGTAATAAATCTTATAAATGGACATAAAGATAAAATATCACATGGTATTCTCAGTAGGTGCAGTAAAGGCCTTTAAAAAAATCCAACATGCACTCATACTAAAAGGCCTAGAGGGAATTGGACTGGAGGGAACACACTTCAACAAAATTAAAGCTGTATACAATAAACTCACCACCAATCTCATTCTAAATGGAGAAAAACTGGAAGCTTTTCCATTAAAATCAGAAACCACCAAGGCTTTCCACTATCTCCACTTCTTTTGTAATATAACACTTGAAACTATTGCTAGAGGAATAAGACAAGAGAAAGAAATTAAATGAGTACTAATTGGGAAAAAGTTCAAATTATCAGTATTTGCAGGTGATATATTATAAGTAAAATATCCCAAAAATTCCACCAGAAAACTGCTAGAAGTGATTAACACTTTTCATCATAGTTTCAGATTTCATTATCATTTTACAAAAATCAGTACCTTTCTATACACCAGTAGCAAGCAATCAGAGTAACCATTCATGGAAACCCTCACATTTACAACACCCTCAAAAAATATCTACTAACAGTCTAACCAAAGATATTAAAGATATCTACAATGAAATTTAAAATATTTGAAGGAAGAGGTAGAGGACAACACCTAGAGATGAAGGAACCTCCTGTGTTCATGGATTGGTAAAATTAGTATTAGGGAAATGTCCATAAAATATATAGATTTCTAACCTGAAGTTCCTCCATCCAATCAGTATGATGAAAGCTAGTGTTCTGCCTCCTTCCAACACTCTGATGAAGAAGTCAAGCAGGCTGAAGCCCATAACCTCTCCCATCCAATCAGCTGCATGAAGGGGAGGAACCATTGCCATATTGAGCATGGGGAACAGGGCAGCAAATGGCAGGTGAGAGAGTGAAACTGCACACACCTGGGGCCAAACGGCCCTCACAGCCCCGGAGGCAAGATAAGGCACTCAAACTGAAAGGTGAGTTCATGCCCACGGACCCTGGGGAGCAAGGGGGCTCCTGAAAAACTGATGGAGACTGCAGGCTGGGTCGAGCTGATGGCAGGCATTTCACATGTAAGCCTTTGAGAATTCATGCTTTTCTAAGCCACCCTTGACCTCATAAACATCCAACGAGGACTAATATTCAGAATATACAAAGAACTAAAAAATGAAACAAGAAAATAATCCAATAATAAGAATGACTAAAGATTTGTACAGAGAATTCTCAAACAAATAAAAAATGGATAAGAAACACCTTTAAAATTGGTCAACATCCTTTGTAAATAGAGAAATTCAAATAAAAAGTACTTTAAAGTTTAATCTTCCCCAAGTAAGACTGACTCAAGAAAACAAAGGACACCAAATGCTGGTTGTGGAGAAAGAGAAAATCTCATTCACTGCTGGTAGGATTGGAAATTGTGATAGCCACTAAGAAAAGCAGTGTGGAAAGCTCTTAAAAACCAAAAATGAATCTACTGTAAAATCCAGTTATACCACTCCTTGGCATATACACAAAGAGTCATCCTTTTGTAGAGATACCTGTATACCTTGGTTTGTTGCTGGTTTTCACAGTATCTTAGAAATGGAAGCAACCTAAATGTCCCTCAACTGATGAATGGATAATGAAAATGTTATACATTTACACAATTGCATTCTACTTAAGTGATAAAGACAAAATCATGAAATTTATAGGTCATTGGATAAAACTAAAAACTATCATACTAAGGAAAATAACAAAGATACAGCAAAACAAGGAACATATGTACTCTGTGATTTGTAGGACTTAACACCAACCTGAAATATATATACATATATAAAACAAGTGATGTATGTTCTCCCTCATTTGTGGATATTAGCACCAATCTCTTATACGTGAGTATATGTCTTGATGTAACAGCAGAAGCCAGGAAAATGGAAAGGAATCACAGAGTTAAAGGGAAAGAAAGAGCCTGAGAGATAGGAATTGTAAGAAATAGATGTTGCCAAGGGGAAATTGGGGAAAATGGAGGCATACAACTGTGAAGGGAAGAGGATAGGAGATATATGGAGTCTTATCCAGCAACAGACACTCTACAGTCTCTTATTCTCTACAACTTTGCCAGTTGTGGCCTTCTTGGTGCATCGACCTCTGTTGTATGAGAGAGCATTGCTGGTGAGAGTTGAGGGATGTATAAATATTCTGTCTACCCCTTGTTCCACTATGTTTCATGAGCCTTAGGTGTTGAAGTTTCACTGTATATGAATCACTTAGGGATGGGCTTCACTCAGACACGTATTTTCTGTGTGACCAGTTCTGGAACTCTTTAATACCATCCATTAGTTGCAAAATGAAGTTTCTTTGATGTGTGCTGTACTGTGTACTTAAATATGAGGAGCCATACTTAGCATACAAGAAAAAAAATTCATTTGTCTAGAGATATGGTAGAGATAGTGTTTTCTCTAGGATCTATGACCATGTGTATTTGACTATGTTTACAGTGGTACTCAGGAGTTCCTTCCCATTGAGAAGGCTTTAAGCTCAATTAAATAGCTGATGATTACCCCTAGATAAAAATGTCACTACTGCACCAATAGAGTTTTTGTTGTGCCTATCGTAGTTACTATGCTTTGGGTTATTAGGATTGGAGCATTGATATATTTTCTTCCTTAACAGCTTGTATATTATCATCTAGAAACTATGAGTGTAACTCTTCAGGTAGAAGGCTTCCAGGTCACCTCCAACTCCATTGTTATCAGCACACCTTGTAAATTAAAAAAAAAAAAAAAATCATCCATAACCCCAGGAAAGGGTTTTTATTTGACTATGGGGGAAAAAAGTTCAGTGTATCTGAGGTTTAGAGTTTATGGGCTATGAACCTCCTATCAGAAAATAGGACATTATATGTAAGTTTACATTATTCAACTCCAAAGAAGAAAGAATAGATTGTAAATGATTTTGAGAGAATTATGATACACTAGGCCAGTGGAATATGCCAGTCATGTGGTACTTGTTCAAAAAATAAAACATCTGATCTTTGCTTTCACTGAAATGATGACTAAAAAAAATCTATAAGAAGTACACAAAATGACATTGTCAACACTCGGTACTTGAATCATGTCAATAACAGCAAAAGGTAAATCTCAGATATTTTCAGGTTATTAGTTTTGGAAATAGTGTAGCATAGCATTATTTACTGCACTGGGAGAGCTTCACTGTTGAGCTAAATAAAATGTTATTGAACTTTATTTTGTGGTTGTGTTTTGTCTTTTATATGTATACCTTATTGTGTTTTGTGCATTTCATTTAATAGACCTTAATCAAGTTTAGACCTCTCCAACATCCACAAACCCAAAGACCACCTCCCCCCAACACACACACTGGATTCTGTGTATTAAGGCCAATCTGGTCAAGCATTTGTACCCAGATATTCCTCTGTGCAAGTTCTTCCACTGAAGCCTAGCCAGTCAATCTAGAGGTCATTCCCTTAAAGAAGATCATAATCAGTTGCCAATAACACCTCGGCTAAATTTTAGGCCTGCTGCCAATTTCCCCAATTATGTGCTGGATTTTTGTATGATTGAGTCAAAATGAGTCTTGTACATGCCGTCATCATTGTTGCAAGTCCATATGAACAACTTTCCAGAGGCCTGAAAGCCTCTTTTTCCTTAAGTTCATGCACCAAATGCTGACTCATAATGTTTCAATCTCCTCTTCTACGATAGTCCCCGAGTCAAGGGAGGAAGCTCAAACCTAGCAGGAATATGGCTTCCTTATTCTTTGCAGGAAGGTTTTTCCTTTCGGTACTAGTACTATGCCCATTTTTGGTATATTTTATTCACTTTTTAGGAATCATTTTACAAAGATGCCACCTAAGGCTGAAGAGATATTTTTATTCTTCTGTATGCCTTTATCCAGTTTGACTAGTGTCATTTGTTGAACATGCTGCTTTTTCTCTGTGTATTTATTGCTCCTTTGTCAAATATCAGCTTGCTGTAAATGTATGGATTTAAATCTGAGTTTTCAATATTCTTCCATTCATCAATGTGTCTGTCTTTATGCCAGTGCTATACTGTTTTATCAGTATAGCTCTTTGGTAAAGTTCGAGATAAGGGATGGGAATGCCTCTAGCTGTTCTTTTATTGTTCAGGATTATTTGGGTTTTTCTGGATGTTTGTTTCCTTATGAAATGTGAGATGATTCTTTCACTTTCTGTGAAAAATTGTTTTGGAATTTTAATAGGTCTTGCATTTATCCTGTAGATTGTTTTTGGTAGATTGAGCATTTTCACAATGTAAATATTCCCAATTCATGTGGACGAGAGATTTTTCCATCTTCTAATAGCTTTGTTAATTCCTTTCTTCAGTCTCTTAAAGTTTGTATTATACAAGTACTTTACTTCCTTGCTTAGATTCATTCCAAGATGTTTTATGCATTTTGAGGCTACCATGAATGGGATCCTTTGCATGACTTCCTTCTAGGTATGTTTGTTGTTGCTATATAGGAAGTCTAATTTGACAGCGTTAAATATATATCCTGCTACTTCATTGCATCTATTTATCACCTACATGAGTATTCATGTGGCGTCTTATGTATTGAATGATATCATCTGCTAATCAGGATACTTTGACTTCTTTCCAATTTGAATAGCCTTTGGCTCTGTTTTCTCATTGCTCTTGCTATAACTTCAAGTACTATATTGAACAGGAATTGAGAGAGTGGACATCCTTGCCTTGTTCCTGATTTTAGTGGTAATTCTTTGAATATATCTCCATTTAGTATGATGTTGTTTGCGCACTTGTCGTGTGCTGCATTTATTATGCAGAGATATGTCTACTATACCCCTAAATTCTCTATGGCTTTTATCATGAATGGCTACTGAGTTTTGTCAAAGGACATTTCTGCATATAATGACATGATCATGTAATTTCTGTCCTTTCCTTAAGTTGGTTAATGGGGTTGATTCCGTTTATTGCCTTATGTGTTTTGAACCATCCTGTGTCTTTGGAATGAAGTCAAATTACTCATGGTGTATAAAGTTTTTGTTGTTGTACTCTTGCTTTATGTTTGTGAGTATAGTATTGAGAATTTTCACATCTATATTCATCAGAGACATTGGTCTGTAATTTTTTTTTCTTCTTTGTTTGGACTATATCTAATTTCAGTATGAGAGTAATATTGACTTCATAGAAAGATTTAGAAGTATTTCTTCATTTTCTCTATTGTACAATAATTTGAAGAGCATTGGTATTCTCCTTTGAAAGTTTGGTATAATTATGCACTGTATACATCTGGTCCCATGTTCTTTTTTGTTGTGATATTTTAATTATTGTGTCTATGTAATTGGTTGTTATGGATTTTTTAAGTAATTTATTTCATTTTTATTATCTTTGATAAGCCAAACATATGTGTAAATTAATCTATTTTTAGTTTTAGAGAAATATAGTTTTTTAAGGTTTTTTTATAATTTTTTTCTGAATTTTCAGCATCTGTTATAATGTTTCCCTTTTTTTCTCTGAATTTGTTAATTTGGGTTCTCCTCTCTTTTTTGATTAACCTGGTTATGTGATTTTTAATCTTGTTAATCTCTTGAAAGAGCAAACTCTTTGCTTCATTAACTCTGTACTATTATTTTTTCATTCATTTATCATTTTTAGACTTGATTTTGTCTTTTCCTACTTACTCCCTTTAGATGTTTGTTCTTATATTTCTAAGGCCTTCAGGTGCATCATTAATTTATTTAAGTGAGACATTTCTAATTTTCTGGTGTAGGCACTTCATGTTATAAGTTTTCATCTTAGGCCTGCCTTCGTTGTGTTCCATTGGTTTGGTATGTTATATTTTCTTTTTAACTCAATTAAAGAATTTTGTGAATTTCATTCTTAACTCCTTCCATGATCCAAATTTTGATCAGTGATATACTTTATACCTTCCATGACTTTGTGCATTTTTTCTCATTATTGCTGTTCTTGATATCTAGATTTACTCCTCTAAAGTCAGATAGGATACAGGATGAGGAGCTAGAGAGAGGGCTCAGTGATAAAGATCATGGATAGCTCTTGTACAGGTCCTAGGTTCAGTTCCAGGCAGCCGTATGGCAGCTAATAAATACCCTTAACTTCAGTTCCAGGGAGTCTGATGCCCTCTTCTTACCTCCAGTGGCATTACAGAACACAGTGCACTTTCATACATGCAGGCAAAACAGTCATACAAATAAAATAATAATGATAACAATAATATAATAAATATTTTAAAAGAATACAGGATGGTATTTCAGTTTTCCTAAATTTGTGGAGACTTGATTTGTGTTCTAATTTATGGTCAATTTTGGATAAAGTTCCATGGGCTCCTGAGAAAATGTTTATTTTTGGTGTTTGGGTGAAATGTTCTGTAGATGTGTAGTAGGTCAATATGGTGTCATTTAACTCCAGTTTCTGTAGTTTTTGTCTGGTTGACGTGACTCTTGGTGACAGAGGGATACTGAAGGCACACACTATCACTGTGTTGGAGTCATTGTGTGGTTTTAGATCTAAAAGTGTTTCATGAGATTGAGTCCCTCTGTTTGATGGTGAAATCATTTTTAGGATTATAAGATCTTCCTGGGGCATTCTTCCTTTCATGAGTAGGAAATGACCTTTCTTATTTCTTCTGAATATTGTTTGATTTAAGTATATTTTGCTGGATATTCAAATAGATACACCTGCCTGTTTCTCAGTTCTACTTGCTTCATGTAACTTTTTAAATCATTTTACCTTAATATGGTATTGATACATTTTGTTTTGGTGTGTTTCTTGGAAGTGTCAAATCAATGGATCCTGTTTTTTAATCCAATCAGTTAGTCTGTGGCTTATTGGGAGAGATCATTAATAATGATAGCTATTATTGAGCAATGCTTATTAATTCCTATTACATGGTTGTTGTGATGTTTTCTTTAGACCTTTTTTTGTTGACTCTTCTAGAATAATTTCTTTATTCTGTTTTCCCTCTTGAGAGTGTTTATATTCTTTTCAGTTCAAGGTATCCCATCAACTGTTGTCTACAGAGTCGGTTTTGAGGACCCAAATTTCTTAAATCTGTTTTATTATGGAGAAATTTTCTTTCTCCTTCAATTATAAAGGATAGCTTTACTGGGTATAGCAGTCTGGGCAGGAATGTGTTCTTTTATGACTAAGATTGGTGCAAGTCCTTCTATCTATCATATTCTCCACTGACAAAGTCAGTTGTTTTTTCTGTTAGATTACTGTATGCTACTTGTACCAGGAGAGGTATCTCCTCTATATTGTGAAATTTTCTTTTACGATTTTGTTGAAAATGTTTTCTGTGCCTTTGACCAGTTCTCCTTTTACACTTGTAATTTATAGGTTTGGTTTTGTACAGTGTCCAAGAGGTTTTGCATATTCCATTTCTAACAATGCAGAAATTAAATTTTCTTTGAGTGATCTATTTCCTCAAACATGTCTCATGATCTGATATTCTCTATTCCATTTCCTCCATTTCCTTTATTCTTATTTCTGGTAAGATTTTGTTTGAGTTTGTGAATTATTTTCATTTTAAGATTTATTTCAGTTTGGCTTTTCTTCAGAGAGTCTCTATTGAATCATAATTTCATGCTTTGAACTGTTTGAGTTATTTCATTCAATTGTTGCATTGCACAGTCTTCATTTAGTCTTTTACTCATACCCATTTTAAGCTTTTGAACATATTTATAACTGATATATTGAAATAGTTATATTGTGCATCCACTAGATTCTCATTCTCAGCAAACATTATGATGGGGGTGTTAATATCTCTAGAGGACATATTACCTCAGTTATTCATTTCTTTTTAATTTTCTTGGGTAAGACCTAGGCACCTGGTCGTTACCTGGGTAAGACCAGCACTTATGTCATTGCTGGTGTTTCTTGGTATGGATAGACAATCTAGTCTTTATTGAATGGTTATTTGTATCTCTGTTTGCTGTTCCCCCAACTTGTGAGTTTATAAATCAGTTGATTACTACTTTGTGTTCGTTTAAGTTCAGTTTTGGGGTCACTTTATGTTTATGTGCAAATGGGGTATAAGAATTGGTCTCCATTGACTGAGGGATGGGTATAACTTTTCAATTGAGGTTCCAAAATTTACTACTCACAGTCTTATAATTGCATGGGTTGAATGGTTTCTAGGTGTCCAAGTTGACTTACAGAACAGTCTGAAAGAGCTAAAAGATCTTAGGGAGCAAGGTTCCTAGCTATGATCGCTCCAGGGTACTGGTAGGACTGAGATGATGTTTACAGAGTGCAGGGAATTGTGGGAAAGGTAAATCACAAAGGCAGGTCTGAGAAAACTCCAAGATCCTGTGCTCACAAGATCCTAGCAGAGGAGAGATGTCAGTCGCAGGGAGGTATGGGAAAGGGTGTGCATTTAGGCAGGCCAGAACCCCTCCCCGCCAGGAGTGTCCAAGAGTCATGGCAGAGCTGAAATTGGGGAACTCAGAGAGATGTAGGAAAGGGAGCACACCAATGCAAGTCTATGAAAGTCCCAGAGCAACGGAAGATCCTGGCAGATGACGCAGCAGAGGTGTGTGTGGGAAAGGAAACTTACAAAGGCAAATGTGGGAAAGATCCCAGACCTGTGGGTCCACAGGCATCCTAACAGAGCAGAGATTGTGGGTACAAGGATGTATAGGAAAGGAGCACATCAAGTTGGGTCTGGGAAAGGCCCCAGGAGAGTTCAATGTTCTGATCGAGTAGTTATCATGGAGAGCATAGAGGGGAGGAAAAGGAAAATCCTTAAAGCAAGTCTGGAAAAGTTCCTTGCTTTACATATTTCATATATTTCTGTAACATACAACTATATGTTCATTTTTTGTTGTCTTCCCTATCCTTCTATATTGGTGCATTGACCTAGAAATCATGGCTATATTTTCTTTTTCTCCACAGCCTATCTTCAGTATAATCATATTTTGAAGCACAGTGGCTAATGAAGTAAAAACTGATATGCCTGGATGGATACATGAAATGAAAGATGCTGTGCTATACCCTTGACTATTGGGTAGATTTAGTGGAGAATACAAATATTAATAAGACAATTTCCATTCTCTTTAAACTATTTACGATTTGTAGCCTGGGAACTAAAAAGGGGAGTGTATTTATTTGCTGCTTATATTAGTAACATATCTGGTTGATCAGATATAGGAAGCAGAGCCTGACTGAAGCTAAGTGTGACTGTTAATGTTTAATGAGACAGATAAATATAATTGCTAATTTCAGCATAACTCTGAGCCTAGTTCTCTGTGTTCAGACATTGCTGTTTGGATATGAAGTGTATAAGTACAATTCTACTTGCATAACTGCCTTCAAATAGCCTTTTCCTTTTGTCTCATTAGCTTAATTTATTTATTTCATTTGATATTTTTCACAAAATGTAGGGTGAGCGCTGATTAAATATGGCCAAAGTTAATATACATCTTCAAATACACCTTTTCCAGGTAAGAAAATAATCACAGGTCTATGGAGTTAAAACTTAAATATATCTTTGGTGGATTTAAAATTCAACCCATTACAAACTTCTGTATTAAGTTTAAAGATAAGGAATACTACATACATACAATTTTCAAAATAGAATGACTTGGCAACTAAAAAACTAAATGTGATACTTAAACATTTTATTTATTTATTTATTTATTTATTTAATCTGTATAAATGCTTTGCCTGAAAGTGTGTAAGTGCACCCATGACTTGTGATTCCTGTGGAGGCCAGAAGAAGGTACCAGATGCACTAGAACTGGCATTACAAATGGTTATTAGCCATCATATGCATGTTGGTAACCTAGCCCGTGTCCTCCACAAGAGCAGTCAGTTCTCTTAACCACTGAGCAATCCCTCCAGTCCAATAAAAAATACTTTGTAATGAAATGAATATGTATTACAATATTCTCAAGGATGGAGGGTGCCCACACAAAATGATACAATGAATTAGTCAAATGCATGCCATCTCAGACACAATTATATACAACTAACTGTTTAAGTATATACAACATACACACACCCAACAGCATTTGAAAAACAAACTACACTTCATAGACATTTAAAGAGAAAGTAATGATAGAGGATATGAAGTAGTGGGGGGCAGCAAGGAGGGTGTTGGGATGGGGAGGTGTCTGAATATGATCATAATATATTATATGACATTCTCAAGGAATCAATAAGATAGTTTTGAAAACATGGCTATCACTGGCTTGAAATTCATAATCAGTTCTGGAAATTTTTGAAAAAAAGTTAACACAATCTTCCTTCTGGATTTTGGATTTAGCATAAAATATTTTAAAAGCATATTGAGTTTAGGGGTTGGAGAGATGGCCCAGTGTGTAAGAGCACTGGAAGCTCTTGTAGAGGACCTGGATTTAGTTTCTCAGCACCCACAAGGGAGCTAACAACTGTCATAGCTCTACTCATATCTCAAGAGTTCCAGTACCCTCTTCCGGCCTCTGTGGGCATTCACACATGATTGCATTTACATAGATCAGATGAAACACTTATACACATTAAAAAAAATAAATGGAAATTAAAAATTATTTCATTTTAAGGTTATACTAAATTCTTCAAAATTTATGTTTGCTGAATTAAAAAGTTTCTACAGTATATCAGTGAATATATATATATATATATATAGTGTAATAAGTGAAAATAAGTATTTTATATGTGTGCCTGCCCAAGCTGAGAATGATTGCACATCCTCATCTTGAAATAACAGAAATAGTCTCTTTCCCATTGATAAAATCATTTTAGGAGTAGTGCAATTCCCTATGGTTACCAACAATCCACATTTAAAATCATATCTAAGTAACAATTGAAATAATGAAATTTAATCTCACTAGTGTGCTAGAAAATATGAGAAAATCTTTATATCAGTATACCAATAAATAATTCAACTGTGGTCACAAAAGCCCCTTTTTATAGTGGGTAATGGTTAAGGAAGAGACTCATAAATAGTGAAACTTCTGATATAAGTAACTATGAGTGTCTTATCATGTCTGAGTCATCTATACTAACTTTTGCCCATACATTCTCAGGGAACATTGTAGAAAAGAGAGTGGAAATAATGTGAGAACCAAGGGATGGGAAGGAGAGATGTGAAATGCTGACTTCTGGAAATGAATGGCTGTTGCACACATTGACTCACAGTAGCTGTGATTACCTGCACAAGACATGCAAAAAAACAAGCCATTGGAATGACAGCATGGGTAGGAAAGGGACCCGGAAATGCAAATCCAGTTAGAGGAACTACATATCATTGATGGCTACTGAGAGAAAGTCGCTATCCTCTAGAGATGTGATCACTAGTAGGTTTCCCTCACCCAGTAGATAATCCCACACACAAATTTATATGGTCACCAAAGAAATGTAGTCAGACCTTATTAAGAACAACAACAAAAAGGAGAACAAAAGTTTGGAGGAAAGTAGGATGGAAGACACTATAGGAAAAAGAAGGGGGATAGTTGGGGGGGTGCTATGATAAAAATATGTTATGTAAATGCATGAAAAATGAAAGAATAAGTAAAAATATTATTAAAATGTTAACCAGAAGTATTAATTAGATTTTCTATCATTGTTACTGCTTCTTATTCATCATTTAAATTATTGTGCATGTGGTTAAGTTAATAATCATAACTCAATTTATTTTATATTGACCATTACAGTTCACTTATGTATTACTACTTCCATTATCAAAATTAGATCATTTAGAACTCGATTAACTGCTGAGAAAACTGAACTATATAGAAACAAAATGTGTATTTCTCCTATAGTGGTAGATATTTTAGACAAGTGTTAGAATTTGGTGGGGAGCATATTTCTACATGTGATATATAAAGTCCAAGAGACTCTTGACTAGAGTTTAGAGAAACTGTTTTTCCTGACATTAAAAATACCTGAGGACTGACATGAGTTTGAAACCATTTGCCAGCAGATCTCTACACATGTGCTGAAGAGGTCAATGTTTCAGGCTGTGTTCTTGCAGACAGCACTATGCACATAGCAGAAAGAAGAAACCACAATTCATGATGCTTTCCACATAAAGATAGAGCTTTATGCTCTGCTTCCCTGGGCCTGCCGGACTCACAGGCCTCTCTCCAACCGGCAGACCTCTCTCTCAGGGGTAAGTTGAACTTGCCCTCCCATGCCTTGACTCCCCCAGCCTCACTCCCCCTCCCATCTCCCCCTCCGGGCTTTCCTCCTTGCCTGGGCCTTGTCCCATTACTTGTCTTGGTGCCACAGATACTGGGGAACCACCATTGCTTCTTCCTGATCCTGTGCATCCAGAACAACTCAATTCTTTCTCAGGTCACCAGGAGCACTGCTTCTGGGCCTGGCCCCACACTCACCTCCCTCTGCTTCCCAGGGGGCCTGCAGGAGGCCTATCTACTACCCAGAGGCTTCTCTCTTTGGGGTAAGTTGATTGGGCCCTCTGTGCCTTCACTCCCCCAGCCTCACTCTCCCTCCCATCTCCCCTGCCGGTCTCTCCTCCTAGCCTGGGCCCTGTCCCATTCCTTATCTTGGCACCCCAGACAACTGGGGAACCACCACTGCTTCTTCCTGATCCTGTTCATCCAGACCAACTCATTTCCTTCTCTCCTTCTCTGGTCCCCAGGAGCATTGTGGGCCCTGCCCCACCCTTACCTCCTTCTGCCTCCCTGGGTCTGCAAAACCAGCCAGCCTCTTTTCTGGATACTCAGGCTGACCTTTACTCTTCCTGGTCTTTTGCATCCAGACCAACCCAGCTCCTCAATGCAATCGCCAGGGGCCCTTGGAGCCCTCCTACCCTGATCTTCCTTTGCATCTCTGGGTGGCACCACTACCAGCTGCCCTAGACCAGCATCTTTCCTGGGCATGGCTCCCAGACCAATCCAACTCCCAAGTTCCTGAGGAAAAAAATCTATCCTGGAGGGATCCAGACCTTAGGAGAAGGCCTGAGAGCATCTGACCCTCAAGTGACTTGGGACTCTGTGGGAAATCCTGAAGACAAAAGCATTCTGGTCACTCCAATATAAAATCAAAAGAGAGAACTGGAAGCTTAGAGGAACTAGCATTTCATGCCACCCCAAAAAACCACAAAGACACATAAAGTACACAAAAAGAAGCAGACCTAAACTTGAAGACTTGAGTCTCACATAAGAATCAGAAACTACAGAGCAAATTCACATGTCAAAATCACAGAGAAAAAAAAAATCATGAAAAACCAAAATACCATATTGCCACCAAATACCAATAGTCCTCTAGAGGAGTACAATGAGAACCCCCTAGAGATAATGCAGGACATGGAACTCAAAAGAACAATTATAAATATGATAAAAGAATTCACTGAATTTGAAGAACACAAAAAGAAATCAAAGAACTGAAGGAAGATAGGGATAAAAGTCTGAATGAATTCAGAAAAGAGTTAGAAGTATTGAAGAATACTCAGGCTAAAATGAAGGAGGAACTGAAACACTCAGTAAGTCAATTAGAAATGACAGGAAAAAGCCTCCTTAATAGGCTGAATGAAATGGAAAACACAGTATCAAGCCTGGAAGATAAAGTGGACGAACTAGACCAATCAAGCAAAGATTATGAAAAATTTAACAAATCACAAGAATGGAATATGCAGGAATTTGTGTGAAACCATAAATAGACCAAACATATGAATTATAGGCATACAGAAAGGAGAAAAATCCCAAGAAAAATGGCATGGACCAGATTTTCAACAGAATCGTGGAAGAAAATTTTCCAAAATTAAAGAAAGACATGCCCATAAAAATACAAGAAGCATACAGAACACCAAATGGGCAAGAACAGAAAAGAAACTCTCCACGGCACATCATAGTAAAAACACTAAACATCCAAAACAAAGAGACAATACTGAAAGCTGCAAAAGAGAAACACCAAATCCCATATAAAGGAAAATCCATTAGGATTACAGCTGACTTTTCAATGAAAATTATGAAAGCCAGAAGAGCCTGAACCAAAGTATTCCCAGTGTTAAATGACCACAGATGCCAACACAGACTTCTATACCCAGCCAAAATGTCTATTATAGTTGAAGGGGAAAGAAAAATCTTCTATGACATAAATAGGCTGAATGAATACATGTCCACAAAACTAGCCCTTCAGATAGTTCTGGAAGCATTACAAAGAGCTGAAGAAAGGAATGACTATACCCAAAGAGATGCGGAAAGAAATTCAGTGAAGGTATAACTGTGGAAAAGTCTAGCTACATCATGAATGTAAATAGAAAAAAAATGATAGAATTCAATACTCATCTTTCATTAATAAGTATAAATATTAACATACTGACCACTCCAGTCAAAAGACACAGACTAGGTGAATGGGTTAAGAAACAAAACCCATCTTTTTGTTGTCTGTAAGAAAGGATGGAAAAAATACACCAAGCAAGTGGTACTAAGAAAAAAGCAGGTGTAGCAATTCCAATATCTGGCAAAATAAACTTTAAACTACAACTAATTAGAAGAGATAAAGAGGGCCACTTCAAGGAACAATAAATCAAGAAGATATTACAATCATGAACATATATTCACCAAACTCTGGTGCACCCAACTTCATAAAAACAATACTACAGGAATTTAAGACCCAGATTAATCCCAGCTCATTAGTAGTAGGGGACTTCAATACCCCGATGTCTCCATTAGATAGGTCAACAGGGCAGAGGGTTAACAGAGAGTCATCTGAATTAAACAATGCCATATGTCAAATGGACTTAACAGACATCTACTGAGTATTCCACCCAAGCACCAAAGGACATACTTTCTATTCATCACCCCATGGAACCTTCTCCAAAATCACCATGTACTGGGGAACAAAACAAACCTCAACAGATACAGAAAGACTGAAATAATTCCATGCCTTCTATCAGACCACAATGCAATAAAGCTTGCAATCAACACCCGAAGAAGCCCTAATCACCACATGGACACATGGAGATTAAACAACACACTCTTAAATAACGAATGTGTCAAAAGAGAAATTTAAAAAGAAATAAAAGTATCCCTGGAACTAAATGAAAAGGACAACACAACACTACAAAACTTTTGTGACACAGTGAAAACTGTCCTTACAGGGAAGTTTACAGCTCTAAGTGGTACATCAAAAATTCAGAAAGAACACAAATAAATGACTTAACCTTGCAACTCAACACACTTGAAAAGCAATAGCAAATGAAACCCAAATCCAGCAGACAAGAAGAAATGACAAAAATCAGGGCAGAATTAATGAAATTGAAAAAAAAAGAAAACAATACAGAGAATCAACAATTCCAAGAGCTGGTTCTTTGAAAAGATAAACAAGATTGACAGACTGCTAGTTCAGTTAACCAAAAGAAAGAAAGAGCACCTCCAGATCAACAAAATCAGAGATGAAAGGAGAAACATCACAACCGACACCAGAAAGACACAGAACATCATAATGAAATACTTTAAAAACCTATATGCTACTAAATTTGAAAATCTAAAAGAAATGATTGGACATCTAAAGGCATGGGAACCACCAAAACTAAACCAAGAAGAGACTAAAAGCTTAAACAGACCAGTCACACAAAAAGAAATTGAAAGAGTAATACAAAACCTCCCAACTAAAAAAAGCCCAGGACCAGATGGATTTACAGCAGAATTCTTTCAGACATTTAAAGAAGATCTACATCCA
This sequence comes from Nannospalax galili, assembly GCF_000622305.1. Lineage (NCBI taxonomy): Eukaryota > Metazoa > Chordata > Mammalia > Rodentia > Spalacidae > Nannospalax > Nannospalax galili. Next base: position 4,078,651 of record NW_008359214.1, read on the forward strand.
ATACTACTTAATTTATTCAAAAAAATAGACATGGAGGGAGAACGTCCAAATTCTTTTTATAAAGCCAGCATCACTCTAATACCAAAGCCAGGTAAAGATACATCCAAAAAAGAAAACTATAGACCCATATCCTTAATGAACATAGATGCAAAAATTCTCAATAAGATACTTGCAAACCGCATACACACACACATCAAAAAGATCATCCACCAAGATCAAGTCAGCTTTATCCCAGAGATGCAGGGATGGTTTAATATATTTACGTCAATAAATGTCATATATCATATAAATAGACTCAAAAAAAGAACCACATGGTCATCTCAATAGATGCAGAGAAGGCCTTTGACAAAATTCAACATGAATTTATGTTCAAAGTCCTAGAGAGAATTGGACTGGAGGGAACATACCTCAACACAATTAAAGCCATATATAACAAACCCACAGCCAACATCATTCTAAATGGAGAAAAACTGGAAGCATTCCCATTGAAATAAGGAACCAGACAAGGTTGTGCACTATCCCCACTTCTCTTTAACATAGCACTTGAAACTCTTGAAAAAGCAATAAGACAAGAGAAAGAAATTAAAGGTGTAATATTTGGAAAAGAAGAGATCAAATTAATCCTTTTTGCAGATTATATGATTTTATATCTAAGGGATGCCAAAAATTCCACCCAAACACTCCTGGAAATTATTAACACATTCAGTAAAGTGGCAGGTTACAAAATTAACCTACAAAAGTCTATAGCCTTTCTATATACCAATAACAAGCAGTCAGAGAAAGGGCACATGGAAACATTCCTGTTCAAAATAACTGCAAAAAAAAAAAAACTCGGAATAAACCTGACCAAAGACATTAAAGAATTCTACAATGAAAATTTTAAATCTTTAAATAAAGAAATTAAGGAAGTCATTAGAACATGGAAGGACCTACCATTCTCATGGATTGGAATAATTAATATTGTGAAAATGACCATCCTACCAAAAGTCATATTTAGATTCAATGCAATGCCAATGAAAATCCCAATGACACTTTTCACAGAATTGGAAAAAACTATCCTAAGATGCATATGGAAGCACAAAAGCCCTCGGATAGCCAAAACAATCCTGAGCACTAAGAGCAATGCCAGGGGGATACTATACCAGATTTCAAGCTGTATTACACAGCTATAGTCATAAAAACAACATGCTACAGGCACAGAAATAGACCCATAGATCAATGGAAAAAAATTGAAGACCCAAATATGAGTAAAGACAATTTCAGCCACCTGATATTTGACAAAGGGCCAAGAACATTAACTGGAGGAAAGACAGCATATTCAGCAAATGGTGCTGCCAAAACTGGATCTCCACTTGTGGAAGAATGAAAGTAAACTCCTACCTTTAACCCTGCACAAAAGTCAATTCCAAATGGCTCAAAGACCTCAAGGTAAAGCCTGAAACTCTGAAATTATTAGAAGAAAACATTGGGAATAACCTACAAGATATAGGATTAGGAAAGGATTTTCTAAACAGGATATCAATTGCCCAGGAAACAGGGGCAAGTATTAACAAATGGGACCTCATTAAACTAAAAAGCTTCTGTACATCAAAGAAAACAACCAAGGAAGTAAACAGAAAACCCACAAAATGAGAGAAAATCTTCACCAGTGACACATCCGACAGAGGTTTAATAACCAAAATTTATAACAAACTCAAAAACAGAGAACCAAGACAAGAAGTAACCAAATTAAAAGATGGGATAAGAAGATGAACAGAGAGTTCTCAAAAGAAGAAGTAAAAATGGCTATGAAACATCTTGTAGGACCCCCTGGCTGGGGTACCCAATGTCCATGGGAGGCCGCACCCCAATAACTCAATCCTCAGACCAGGAGATGCAACAAGCAAGAGGATTTAATCGTTTGCGCAGACAGGCTCCTGCCTCCCTTGAGAGAGCAGCAGCCAAGAGCTCAGCTCACAGGCTTCTTTTAAAGGCAAAAACCACAAACTACAACAGGCAGGAGTAGGAGGGGGACTGGAAGAAGTGGGAAGGGGACCGGCAGAAGTGGGAGGGGGAAGTTTCAGGTGATTTTCAGCTTGTGCACAGAGCATGAAAAGGTCAGCTTTTTCTCAGCGGTTAGAATTATTTTACATCTTACTTCCTTGTACAGCTTCCCAGAATATTCTTCTTTTTGGTCTGGGGGGACTTGGTTTGAATCCCCTTTGACCTGGGGGGGGGGCTTTAGTTTGATTCCATCAATCTTAAAAGATGTTCAACTTCCCTAATAATTGGGGAAATGTAAATTAAAACCACTTTAAGATTCCACCTTACCCCAGTCAGACTGGCTAAGATCAAGAAAACAAATGATACCAAATGTTGGAGAGGATGTATGGAAAGGGGAACACTCATCCACTGCTGGTGGGGCTGCAAACTGGTTCAACCCCTATGGAAAGCAGTGTGGAGAACTCTTAAAAAACTACGAATGAACCTACCATTTCACCCAGCTATACCACTCCTTGGCATATGCCCAAAGAATTCATCCTATCACACACTTGCACATCCATGTTTATTGCTGCTCTCTTCATAATATCTAAGAGATGGTAAATGGATGGATCTAGAAACTGTTATATTAAGTGAAATAACAGACTCAGAAAAAAAAATCGACATATGTTCTCCCTCATGTGTGGATCCTAGAACCAGACTCTGATAAATAAGTATGCAACCAGACATAACTACAGAAACCAGGAAAATGGAAAGGAAACAGGGATGTAAAGAAAAAGAAATAACCTGAAATAGAATACCAGTAGGAAGCAGGCCTTAATAAGGGAGATATGGATAAAAATTGAGTTAGTTTAAGGTAGTGGGGAGGGAAGAGTATACGAAGAACCTAGGGGATAAAGGAGGAAAAAAGGAACTCAAGAGAGGTAGGACCACAGGAGAAGGGTATTTTTATAGGAGAAAGGGAGGCAATGGGGGCACCTTAAGAGGGAAAACCATGATGGAGGGGTGAGACAATGTGAGAGATAAACAATGCCTAGCTACCTTTGAAAACCAGTGAGAACCATATTATTCTTATAACCTACTGACAAATTTTACATAGCAGATCAAGAAATATATGTCTAGGTAAGGTTTATCTGAGAACAACTGCTCTTTGCCTAAGATTTATCTACATGACACACGGTTATTAAAAATACCAGACTGGTGGAATTAACCTTCTTGGGTGTTTAACAGACATACTTTGAGGTCTATAATAATTTGGTCAGAGGGACTCAAAGGACACTTTTCGCTCCTTGCCCTCCTAGGTCGATAAGTTCCAGGGGACTATGAGCATCTCTCAAAATGTCCTATAATGGTGGTGGGTCACCTGTCCTCTTGATCAAGGAGGCCGAGGAGACCCCATCAGATGGACTTGAACCAGTGTCCAGTCTATAAAGAGGAGGCTCAACACATAGGAATCATTTCCTCCATGCTTCCAAGTGAAGCCAACCATGGTCGAGCAGGACCTTTGACTTATCGTCACACAGGTGGAACTAGCAAAAGAAAGGAGCCAGGGACTCCTCCTAAGCCTGTGTGACCCCTTAGGAACAGATCCTTAAATGACCTTAAGAGTAAAAATAAATCAGTTTATCTGGACCAACTGTGTGGCCTTAAACACCCAAAAGGAAATTATAACCAAAGGTTAAAGGGGCCAATATAATTTCATAAGAGACCATATGTATAGCTAAAGGCTACTTAGGTAGCAATAATGCCAGGCAGGTGATATCTCCTTCTGAGTTGTTGGCCAGGATGGCCAAAGGGATTCCTAGACACTAACCCAGAATAGAACTGGGAAATTGAACAGCAGACCCAAATCTTATCCAAAGGAATATTGACAACAGAATACTGCTAGATGTGGAATAGATGACCCTCCTAAAACAAAGACATCTAGATAGGTTGACTAGATTCACCAGAAGGGCAAGTAGTGGGGAATGGCTAGGGGTGCTGACAACACAGCAGACAGTAGCAGGGATATCAGAGTATAAGGGCTCTAGTGGGGGAAGGGAGGCTATGGGGATGCTACTTGGGAAGTGGGTCTATAAAAAAAAAATTCCTCAAAGCATAAAATTTGCTCCTTAATAACTAGCAGATGTGAAAAACATTACCATTGAAATCTACCTGATGACTTTATATCCATGCTCAGATGCCAAGGAGCTCAGAA
>NW_008359214.1:4083000-4088463 GCF_000622305.1 Nannospalax galili
ACTGTGACCAGTGATAGTCATGTATATAGAGATTAGAAATGCATGTGATTCTTTTTCAATGTCAATTGCTTTGGAATGAATTCTTCTGTATACTCACCTGGTTATGAAATAAATAATTAAAAAAAATAATTAGTAGATGTTAAAAACATTACCATTGAAATCTACCTGATGACTTTATATCCATGCTCAGATGCCAAGGAGCTCAGAAATTAACCAACTGTCACTAGTAATAATCAGATATATAGAGATTAGAAATGCATGTGCAAACATCTAATGTCAATTGCATGGAAAATGAATTTTTCTGTATGAGACGGTGTATTTTAATAATGAAATGGTGATATTTTTTCAAGGTTAAAACTTCATTTAATTTTATGTCTTATAGGGTTTATACTGATTAAAATATTATATAATTGTAACGATTCAATTATAAACCTAAAATTTTACAGCCAATTTTGAAAAAGATGCATCTTAGGTCAGAAAATTGCTATTGAATATGTCAATGCTGTTGTAATGAAATACTTCTTCTAAGTATGTGGTTACTAAATAAATAATAAACAGAAAAAAACTACTGAACTAAAAAAAAATCTAGTGATCTATTCATTTGATGAAAGATTAAATATACCAAAACAGCATCTCTTAGAATCTGAGTTATAAATGATTATTACCCTCAATCTGGATTCTGGGAGCTCATCTGGGTCCTCTTCAAGACCAGCTATTGCTCTTAACCTCTGAATCAACTCTTTAGCCCTTTAAATATATATATTTCTAGCAATATATTTCCCAAGATTCTGAATCTATAATTACATTTTGAGATTCTGTGATGTTTAGATGTAATTTTTCTTAATTTACGTTTAGAGAATCATCTAGAAATGTAGCATAATGTAAAATTGTCTGCCTTCAAATATTTGAACTACCTACTGAATAATACAATGTGGCAAATTATAAAACTTGGCCAATATATATATATATATTGATGAGGTCTTGTGATTGTAATATAACATATACTAAGTAGTTTATGTATAGGTGAGACAGTGTGCTCTGTGTATATCTTTCATCTTTTTATGTCAGGGACTCTCTATAGCCTTAGCTGGCCTGGAACTCCCTATAGAGACCAAACCGACCTCAGTCTCACAGATATTCAGCTGTCTGTGCTGTCCTAGTACTGAGATTACAGATTTGCACTTCCATACCCTTCCTTTAACCCTGAGTATTTCTATGTCCAGCTTCTAGGTACAGGACTGGATGTAAACAGGTGACATTTTCCATACTACCTGATTCTCCAGGATTAAATCATACTCTGAAGACCACCAGTGATCTAGAAATTCAAATATCAATGTAGCTATGTATTCACACCGGTCATTCATCTCTGCAATTCTGTCTCTATTTTGATTATTAAGACTTTTTTTCTCAGAAGCTGAATCTTAGCTCTAAGCTCAAAAGTACTGGAGTAGATATAGACACCTGTACTTTATCAGAAATTGTTTTTATGTCTCAGTTGATGCTTTTCATTTCAATATCCCAAGGGAATCTTGCTCAGTAGGATTTGTGTTACTACTATACACATGAAAGTAATCTTTAAGCAGGCTCGTCTATACAATTGTCTTCCAAAAATGGAAGTAGAGTGCTCCAAATAATTAAAGAATTAACTAATTAATTTTATGTTCCTCATGACTCTCATTCCTTGTGAAAGGGGTTTTATTTATGAAAAGGTTGAAGTATGATCAACATAAGGCATGGCCTATATCATTTAAGATGTTAGGAGCTTTTGTTTAAAATCGTGCCTCAAGTAGGGAGACAGGTGTCAGTAAAATACTTGCCTTGTAAATTTAAGGACCTGAGTTCAATTTCTAGAACCCATTCAATGGTGGTGCTCTTGTGATCCCAGAACAGGGGATATGAGGATAGTTTTATCCCAAAAGCTTCCTGACCAGCCAGCTTAGCCTATTGGTGAGCCCCAGATTAGTGACAAAACTTACGTCCACAAAATATTTGAATGGTTCCAGAAAGATGACACCTGAGTTTGACTGCTAGAGTCCATATGTATGCATAAACGGAAATAATTCCAATAAAATGAAATTTTCATGCCCCATTAAATTCCTCAGATGAGAAACAGTTGACCGTCCTAAAACAAAGACATCTAGATAGGCTGACTAGATTCACCAGAAGGGCAAGTAGTGGGGAATGGCTGGAGGTGCTGACAACACAGCAGATGGTAGCAGGGATATCAGAGTATAAGGGCTCTAGTTGGGGGAGGGAGGCTATGGGAGGTTGCAATCTGGGAAGTGGGTGTAAAAATTAAAAAATAAATAAATTTTAAAAAATTAAAAAAAAAATTCCTCAGTCCCTAAAACAATTCCATTTTTTTTTTTTTTTTTTTTTGTTTTAGCCCTGGAAAAAAATTTAAAAAAAAGATTATAGTAAGCCTGAAGGATAATAACCTTTTTGCTGAACTCGCTATATAGACCAGGCTGTCCTCAGTCTGACAGAGATCCCTCGGCCTCTGCCTCATGAGTGCTGGGATTAAAGGTTTGTGACACCACACCCTGCTAAATTTACATTACTTTTAGCTGGGAATCAGAGCAGCCTTATTTCCTAAACTGTTAAAGGTCAGAAAATTTAATTAAAAAATTGCTTCCAGGGCCTGGTGAGATGGATCAGTGGTTAAGAGCACTGAATGCTCTTGTGCAAGACCTGGGTTTGATTCCCAGCACCAACATGGCCACCAACAACCACTCGTAGCTCCAGTTCCAGGCACTCTAATACCCTCTTCTCTCCTCCTGGGAGCATTACATGACACAGGTGCAGGCAATATACTCATACACATAAAATAATAAATTAACTAATTAAATTAAATGCACCTAAAATAATTCCAAAATTTTATGAACATTTCATTTTTTAAAAATCTCTCTCATATATATATTTGCCCAGTCCCAGACTCTATACATCTCAATGCACGTCTAGGCAGTTAGGGCGGCCATTCTGAATCCATGGAGTCTTGTTTATGTTATTATGCTTTCATTATCAATTGTATTTTTAGGCACTTATCCACCAAAGGAAAAAAAAAAAAGGAAAGATAGGAAGGGTGCAGTAAAGGCAAAAGGACACATGAATCAGAAAAGAAGATGTAAAGCCAATGGTTTATTTACCTCCAACTTTGTCATGATTTTTTTTTTCCTTTGGAGTGTGTGAGTGTGTGTGTGTGTGTGTGTGTGTGTGTGTGTGTCTGTCTGTGTCTGTGTCTGTGTATTTGTCTTTCTATGAATATTTTCTTAAGGATACATTTTCCTCTTGTCAGAGTCAGGACAGGAACAATCTCATACATTCTCACAAATCTACCCCAAATGGAAACAACAGTGCTACGGTATCACGGAGGCAGAGACACACCATGCAATTCATAGTTATTCGTGCTTGTGAACTACCTAATATAAATGCCTGTAAGTTACTGGTGCAACAAGACACCATAAAATGCTGTTGCATTAGTCCTTTAATATTTGCATCTTTAATTTTTAAAAATTAAAAGTTTTTTTTTGGTTTTTTACTTCTTCAACAACTGTATGGGCCTGTGCTTTCTTCCTAACATTTTCAGATGAGAGAAAAAAGAAAACGTACAATAGGTCAATCTTTGTCACAAGTGGTTAAGTCGAAGTAATGCATGCAAGACCCCTAGGCATCGAATGCTTTGCAAGTTCTATTCTGCCTACGTGCTTCTCCCACACATTCAGTGCTTATTCCACACATACCATTCAGAGAACTCCATTAACACTGATGCAGTTCCTAATTACTTCTTTGTAAGCCTGAGTGTTCTACTTTAAAGAGTTTTCCATTATCAGATAAAATGTTCTCATTCCACTTTTAAAAGATTGTGTTTAACCAGATCCCTAAGCTAATGAATAACTATATTTAAGTGCATTTAAAGGTCTTTACTTGATGGCAGTATGGAATAAATTGGAAACTGCTGAATTTTTGTTTTTGTTTTAAAATATTAATAGCTGTTGTAATTATTTTATCCTCATTTTCTTTGGAAACAAATTATTTAAACTATGCATCCAAAACCACTTGTTAAATAAATTGGGACTTTCTTTTAAGCAAGAAAATGTATGGAAATTTTTGAACCATGAGAAGTGTTTTTCATAATTAAGTAACAAATCTATAAAAAGTTTCTCTGTTTAGCAACATAAAGAATCCCAATTCCAAAAGAGTATGTAGACATATTTTTCTTCTTTCCCACATGAAATTATCCCAAGGGCAAATCCATCTAATAATATCCTGAGATAGCTCTTTTGCATTTAAATTTATTTACAGATATACTTATTACAATTATTATTATATATATCAGAACTTCAACTAAACATTCAAATAAAATAATTCAAAACTTCATTTACTTAGATGTAAGCTTATATGACTACATTTTCAGGTTATAGGTTTCTTCGAAACCATAAGAAATGAGTAAGGTGAGTCCTATATTATATCCTCAGTCTCCACAAGAAGATGTAAGAGTTCAAGAAATCTTAAAATAAAATGAAGAAAACCAAAATAATTATGAATGGAATTTTTATTTATTATATTAGATATATAACCATTATTTTTTTTAATTTTTAATAACTAGTTGATTAGAAGAAGCATTCCACTACAGAATTAACATATTCAGTAATATACTCCAGAGCAAGAGTACATCTTCATAGCCATCTTTACTTCTTTTGAGAACTCTCTGTTCAGCTCCTTAGCGCATCTTTTAATTGTGTTACTTCTTGTCTTGATTCTCTGTTTTTTGAGTTCATTATATATTCTGGATATTAAACCTCTGTCATATGTGTAGCTGGTGAAGATTTTCTCAGATTCTGTGAGTTTTCTGTTCACTTCCCTGGTTGCCAGCTTTGATGCACAAAAGGTTTTTAGTTTAATGAGGTCACATTTATTAATTTTTGCCCTTGTTTCCTGAGCAATTGATGTATGGTTTGGACAATCCTGTACTGCACCTATATCTTGTAGGTTTTTTCCAAAGTTTTCTTCTAACAGTTTCAGAGTTTCAGGCTTTACATGGAGGCCTTTGATCCATTTTTAATTGACTTTTGTGCAGGGTGAATGATATGGATTTAGTTTCATTCTTCTACAGGTACAGATCCAATTTTGCCAGCACCATTTGCTGAACATGCTGTCTTTCCTCCAGTGAATAGCCTTGGACCCTTTGTCAAATATCAGGTGGCTGAAATCGTATTTACTGATATTTGGGTCTTAAGTTTTGTTCCATTGATCTATGGGTCTATTTTTGTGCCAGTATCATGTTGTTTTTATGACTATAGCTCTGTAATACAGCTTAAAATCTAGTATAGTAATCCCCTGGGCATTGCTCTTAGTGCTCAGTGTTGTTTTGGATATCCGAGGTCTTTTGTGGTTCCATATGAATCTCAGGATTCTTTTTTTCCAATTCTGTGAAAAATGTCATGGGGATTTTGATTGGCATTG
>NW_008359214.1:4088751-4105877 GCF_000622305.1 Nannospalax galili
TGCCACTTTACTGAATGTGTTAATAATTTCTAGGAGTTTTGTGGTGGAATTTTTGGCATCTCTTAGATATAACATCATATCATCTGCAAAAAGGGATAATTTGATCTCTTCTTTTCCAATTTTTACTCCTTTGATTTTCTGCTTTTGTCTTATTGTTCTTGCAATAGTTTCAAGCACTATGTTAAAGAGAAGTGGAGATAGTGGACAGCTTTATCTGGTTTTTGATTTCAATGGGAATGCTTCCAGTTTTTCTCCATTTAGAACGATGCTGTGGGTTTGTTATATATGGCTTTAATTGTGTTGAGGTATGTTCCCTCCAGTCCAATTCTCTCTAGGACTTTGAACATAAATGCATGTTGAATTTTGTCAAAGGCCTTCTCTGCATCTATTGAGTCCATTTATATGATTTATGACATTTATTGATGTACGTATATTAAACCATCCCTGCATCTCTGGGATAAACCCGACTTGATTATGGTGGATGATCTTTTTGATGTGTGTCTGTATGCGGTTTTCAGGTATCTTGTTGAGAATTTTTGCATCAATGTTCATTAAGGATATGGATTTATAGTGTTCTTTTTTGGTTGTATCTTTACCTGGCTTTGCTATTAGAGTGATTCTGGCTTCTTAGGAAAATATCATACACTTTTAACTGAGAAGAGTGAAGAAAAGTGATAGAACTATTTCTTCAGAATACACAAACCTTAGCTTTATGGTTGTTCTTTCCTAGGCCTTTCACAAGCTTTTAAATGACCAATATATTACTAATTTATCATTTAATCATTTAATTTCTTTTTGTGTGACTGGTCTTTTTAGGCTGTTAATTTATTCTTTGTTTAGTTTTGGTGGTTCCCATGCCTTTAGATATCCATTCATTTCTTTTAGTTTCAAATTTAGTAGCATATAGGTTTTTAATGTATTCCATTAAAAATGGTATCTTTCTGGTGTCTGTTGTGATGTGGTGTCTGTTGTGATGTTTCCCTTTCATCTCTGATTTTGTCGATTTGGAGGTCCTCTTTCTTCCTTTTGGTTAACTGAACTAGCAGTCTGTTGATCTTGTTTATCTTTTCAAAGAACAACCTCTTGGAGTTGTTGATTCTTTGTATTGTTTTCTTTGTTTCAATTTCATTAATTTCTGCCCTGATTTTTGTTATGTCTTCTTGTCTGCTGGTTTTGGGTTTCATTTGCGGTTGCTTTTCAAGTGTGTTGAGTTGCATTTTATCAGTGTTACAATCTTTCTTTTGATTTTTGAAATTTCCATTTTTATGGCCCCTCCTTATTGTAGACAATTGTCATGGAATATTCACAAAATAACAATGGTATTCTAATTGCTTTCTCTATGTTCTTATTTTTATGATAGTAAGAATTTTTATCTACAGAAAATATTTATATAAAAGTATAAATCTATCTAAGTAACTAATGGTAAAGAACTTGATATTTAAGTAGCAAACCTGTGTGCAAAAGTTCCTGTCGAGGTCAGCTGCTGTTCATTTACCCATCCACATCCACATGCTATCCATGTGTCTTTTGTTTGTCCTGTCTACCCCAGTTCATTTGTGCAAGGCTCACACTGCCATTTGGAGTAATATGGATTTCAGCCTAAAGATTACACTGTCTCATAGGTGCCATTGTTGTTTAAAAAAAAAAAAAAAAAAAAAAAAAAAAAGTTTTTAAAAAACATAAAAACACTTTAGACCCCCTCCCCTCCCCATGTCCCCTCACAGCTCCCCACTGGGCCATATAAATTCCACCATACATGGTAAGTTCTATCCAATCAAGAATTTGTCCCAGATGAATTGTAATTTTTGAGGTTATTGTGAATAGGAGGGTTTCCTTGTATGCTTTTTCTGATTGTTTGTTATTGATAAAAACATAGACTACTGGTTTTTGTAAGTTGAATTTGTTACCTTCCACTTTACTGAAAGTATTAATCACTTTTAGCAATTTTCTGGTGAAATTTTGGGGATTTTTTACGTGTGATATATCATCTGAGAACAGTGATAATTTGACCTCTTCTTTTACAATTAGTACTCCTTTAATTTCCTTCTCTTGTCTTACTGCTCTTGCAGGAGTTTCAAGCATTATATTGACAAAGAGTAGAGATCGAGGACTTCCCTGTCTGTTTCCTGATTTTAAGGGGATGCTTCTAGATTTTCTCCATTTAGAATTATGCTGGCTATAGGTGTATTGTATATAGCTTTAATTTGTGTTGAGGTCTGTTTCCTCCAGATTACCTTCTAGGACTTTAAACATGAATGCATGTGAGATTTTGTCAAAGGCCTTTTATACATCTATTGAGATGACCATGTGATTTTTGTCTTTAAGTCCATTTAAATGTTTTATAACACTTATTCACTTACATTTGTTGAACCATCCCTGCATCTCAGGAATACAGCAAATTTGATAGTGTTAGATGATCTTTTCGGTGTGTGTATGTAGTGTGCAAATTTTTGTTGATCTTTATTCATTAAGGATATGGGCCTATATTTTCCTTTTTATTGCACCTTTATTTTATTTTGTTATTAAAGTGATACTGCCTTCAATGAGTTTGGGAGTTCTTCCTCTGTTTCTATCTTTTTGAATAATATAAGCAGTATTGGTTGTAGATATTCTTTGAATGTCTGATAGAATTCTGCTGTGAACTAATCTGGGCCTGGGCTTTTTATTTTGTTTGTTTTGTTTTGTTTTTGTACTGCTGTTTTAATTTCTTTAATTGTTATGGGTCTATTTAAGTTGGTTATCTCTTCTTGGTTTACCTTTGGTGTTGTCCATGGCATTAGAAATCCAACTATTTCTTTTAGATTTTCAAATATGATGGAGTATAAACTTTTTTATTTATTTTCTAGTCCTATTTTTTCCTTATTTTTGATTTTTTGAGCTTTTAAAATTTCATGCATTTCCTATTCAAATCCAGACCCTCCTCCTCCATCCATGCCTCCTCCTAACGCCCACTTAACTCTATACACTCTGCCATATATGTTGAGTCCTATTCATTGAGGTGTTTGTATCCAAATGTCCTTCAATATAAATACATTCACTGGAGCCTAGTCAGTCCTTCCAGTGGTTATACATAAGTCATACTTTCCCTCCCCTGCAACAATCAGTCTCAAATAGTTCTTGATCTAGTGCTGGCCTGCCACCTATTTCTCACCTCTCCTTTGGACCCTTGTTTAATTGAGCTGACATGAGTCCTGTGTTAAATGTTACTGCTGCCGCAGGCTCACATGAGCAAGTCACCAGTCGGCTGGAAGCCTTCACTCCCTTATGTTCATGAACCAGTCCTGGCTCTAACAATCTTTCCACATGCCCTTCTTCAATAGTCCCTAAGCTGTGTGTGGGGGGGTGAAGTTCCATATAGGAGTCCCATCCTACTCTCTACAGTCTCTTACTCTGCAAAACTTGGCCAGTTTTGACCTTCTGTGTGTGTTGCACTCTGATGTACATGTAAGCCTCACTGGTGAGAGTTGAGGGGTGCAATAGCCCTCTCTCTACTCCCTTTTCCACTATTTTCCATGGGCCTTGGATGTGGAGACTCAACTGTAGATGTGTCACCTAGTATTGGGCATCTCCTAGGTGTTTGTTCTCTATTCCTGACTAGATGTGCAGCTCTGCAGTAGCTTCTGTCTGTTGCAAAATGAAGAATCTTTGAAGAGTGGTCTACAGCATATTTGTTGCTTTAAAGGAGGTCCCTTCTATGTGGCACTGTATTCCCTACCAAGCAGCTCCTAGAAACTGGAGAAACACACGTAGAGTGTCTGAACATTAGTGTATATGTATGCGTAGGAGCTGCTTGGTAGAATTTAGATCTTTAAAGTCTTCTTTTACAATGTTCTGGATTTTGTATTGTCTGTTCTGATGCTTCCCCTTTCATCTCTGATTTTGTTAATTTGGATTATTCTCTCTTTCCTTTGGTTAACTGGGCTGTCTTGTTTACCTTTTCAAAGATTTAGCTCTTAGGTTCACTGATTTTTTGTATTATTTTCTTTGTTTCTGTTTCATTAATTTCTGCTCTGATTTTTGTTATTTCTTCTCATCTACTAGGTTTGGGGTTGATTTATTCTTGTTTTTGAAGAGTCTTGAGTTGTAGTGTTAAGTCATTTACATGTGCTCTTTCTGATTTTTTTTAATGTAAGTATTAGGAGCTATAAATTTCCATTTAGGCCTGTTTTTAAAGGATCTCAGAAGATTTCATTGGGCTTTATTCTAATTTTCATTCTTCTTTGACACATTCATCATTCAAGTGTGTGTTGTTTAAACTCCATGAGTTTGTGTAGTTAGTAGAGCTTATTTTGTTGTTGATTATAAACTATATTGTACTGTGGTCGAATAGAATGTATAGAATTATTTCAGTCTTTTCTATCTGTTGAGATTTGTATTGTGTACCAGAATTTGGTCAATTTAAAAAAACTAATATGGGTTGCTGAGTAGAAAGTGTAATCTTTGGTGCTTGGGTGAGATATTCTGTAGATGTCTCTTAGATCTATTTCATGTAAGATGTCATTTAACTCTGATGTCTCTCTGTTTATTCTTTGAGAATTTGACCTGTCTATTGAAGATTGGAGTACTGAAGTCACCTAATGTAACTGAGTTGGCATTAATCTGCAACCAGTTTGATGCATATATGTCCATAATTATAATATCTTTTTGATCAGTTTGATTAGAATGAATTGAGCCTCTTTATCTCTTCTGATTAGCTTTAGTTTGACATCTATTTTGTCAGATATTAGAATTGCAACACCTGTTTGCTTCTTAGAGCCATTTGTTTGGAATAAATACATTTTTAAATTGAGCATTTTATACAACAGTTCACAATCAAATTCAGACCCCCTACTTCATAGTGCCCCACACCCCCACATCAGACCCTAAGCACTTCACCATAGATGTCAAGACACAATCAGTCAAACATCTGCAGAAAGATGTCCCTTGATATTAAGGTCCATCGTCCCCTGTCTAGTAGCAATCAGTTTCCAACAGTTTCCAGACTAGGACAAACCATCCATCTCCCTCGCTCCTTTCACCCTAGGTAGTGCCTGATTTTGAACATGAGTTTCTTGAAGACAATCAAAAGCTTGTTTTCTTTCATGATTATTTCTCTAGGCTGTGCCTTTTGACAGGGGAGTTAAGGTAATTAATATTTAGTGTTATCATTAAAAGTTATGTATTGGATACAGTCATTTTAACTTATTTGTGCTTGTGGCCCTATTTTGTGTTTCTGTTTTTATACCTTTCTTTCTTTTTTTTTTTTATTTCTATAGCCTCTTGGGTACACTCATTCCTATCTGTGGTCCTTTGTATTACTTCAAGTATTCTCTGTACAGCTGGTTTCATGGAAATGAATTCTTTGAGCCTATTTGTGTCATGGAAAATTTTCCATTCACCTTTGATTATGATATATAGTTTGCTGGATAAAGTATTTGGGGTTGTCATCCATGATCATTTAGAATAGGGAACAGTTTGGTCCAGGTTTTTCTGGCTTCCAAAGTTTGCATTGAAAAGTCAGCTATAATTCTGATGAGTTTTCCTTTATATGTAACTTGTTTTTCTCTAGGAGCTTTCACAACCTTCTCTTTGTTCTGCATATTTAATTTTTTCCTATATATGCCATGGGGAGTGTCTGTTCAGGTATGTCTGACTGGCATCCTGTGTACTTCTTGAATTTACGTAGGAAAGTCTTTCCTTAATTTAGATAAGTTTTCTTCTATAATCCTGTTGAAGATCTGGTCAATGTTATTGGCCTGAGTATCTTCTCCTTCCTGTATGCATACAATGCATAGATTTGTTTGCTCATGTTGTCCCACATTTCCTGTATATTCCATTGTTATGTTTCTTAAATTTTGCTTAGTCTTTGCTTAAGGAGCCCAAGTCTTCAACTTTGTCTTTCAGTCTTGATATTCTGTTTTCCATTTCATTCATTCATTTGTGGGAGTTTTTTCTATTATTTACAGTTGGCTTATTGAGTTTTTCAATTCCATGTTCATTTTGGTTTAGGATTTCTTAAATATTGTTATCTCTTTGATGAATTCACTTTACAAGTCATGAATTGTTTCTGATATTTCGCTGTCTCATATTTGCATATCCTTGGACTTCCTTCACAAGTTTATGCCTTTCCTCTTTGAGTTCTTTGTTTATCTGTGTTTTCTTTAAATTCTTTGATCATGGTTATTACTGTTCTTTAAATTCTGTCCTGGGGTTCCTCTTGGTGGTTCTCATTGTAGTGTATTTCTGAGGCACTAGTTTATTCTCTTGGTTTTTCATACTATTTGTGTTTTTTGCATGGCTCTTTGGGCATACGGATATTTTTGTTGTTTAAGTGCTTGGTAGGAACTTCTATTCTGCCTTTGTTTGATTGAATTTTGGTTCTGCTTATGTAGCTTGGGTGCTTTTTGCAGAGTCCTAGCTCCTAGGCAGGTCAGGAGCCAGGGGAAAATGAGAGTCAGGATCTTCTGAGGAGAGACTTGGCAATCTATGTTAGGGAGTTTAGCTAGTCTGTGTTAGGAAAGTAGTTCAGAAATCTGAGGGAGAAGAATTGGAGTGGCCAGGTCCAGGGCTAGCAGAGGATAGGGTAGGGGTGGGGTAGATTGGAGTTATGATTCTTTTTGAACCTCTGACCAATGTAAAGTTTTGGCATAATGGAATCTGATTATTCTAGAAGGAATTATAATTTTACTTATAACTTTTTAAATAATATGTATCTTTACCTTGTGCACATATTCTGTTTTCTTAGAATGTTCTCCTATTTAACTATATTTGAATATTTCTTATCCTTATGTGTTCACCTTATTTGCCATGATTTCAGAGATTTCTTGAATTCCAAAGATGTAATGTCCTGTCTCCAGATACTGTATAATTTTCTTTCATGGCATGTCATGACTTTTTGTTTATGTTTATTTGGTGAATATTCAGTTATGTGTCTCTCATTTTAAGTTCCACATGGGCAGGCCTGTGATTATTTTTTCTTTTCCTTTGTTTTGTCCAGTAGAGATTTACACAGCTAGGAATGGGTGATAAAGAAAATTTGTGCAAGTATTGTTTTCTTACTTGTTTTACTTAGAAAAATGTTATGACCTGATTTAGCAACAAAAACATTTAATAAGAGGATGAAAATTCAAAGTTTTTATACTTTCTCATATATGAATTCAACAGTCTGAAAAATTATGAGAAAGTGCTTTTTTGAGATTATCAGGATAAATTAAGGGAATTTGGGATTTGATTTGCTGTTTAAAACACAGAGGAATTTTTTGTTTTATTTTTATTTCAGTATAAAATGTTAGCTGGGAAGAAAATAATAATGTCTTGGTCAAAATTGTAATCTGATAGAGTTCATGAATTACTAAGTGAGTTACAATATTTTTAAGCCATTATAATGAACAAACTAATCTAAATTGCTTCATATTTTTAAACTTTGGTTGTGAATAAAACTGTGCAATTGGATACTGAAGCTTTAAGTGGCTTGCAGACTAATAGAATACTTCAAAATTTCTAAGTAAATTATGAAAAAATATTACATCAGATACTATTAGCATTTCAATATACAAGGTAAATGATGTCCCTGAATATATAGTAAACAATGTGTGCTCATTGGACAATAATGAATGTGTCATTGCTGAACCACCTTGAAGAGCACTGCAAGAAAAAATATTGTGTCTGACAGTTAATAAATGAATACTTTATTTATAATGATTTGGGAATTTTAGTCACACAGATAATTTTTAAAGAAGAAGGACTCCTTTAGATGTGGGTATTGAGACAGAAATTTTATACAACTAGTTTTAATAATGTTTCTGCAAAAGTACAAATAGGATTTAACAACAGAAATGAATTAGAACTGTTCATCTATTATTAACACTGAATGTATAAATAGATTAAGAAAAGAGCAGAAATAGTTTCATAAGACACTATCATATGGATATGGATGTGTCAATAACTCTCAAGTGATTGGTATATTCATCCATGCTTCATTAAAAATGCATAGCTATTTAATTCCTAGCAAACTCAAATACCAACAGCAGGATCTAGAAAAGAAGGAAAGACATTTAATAAAAAGTTTCAGTTTATTCATTTTTAATAGGATTTATAAGTGATACATTTGTAGCAAAATGCGTATCACTGCTCCTGAAAATTTGGATAGGAATTTACTACGTTTTATTGCAATTTCTCTTTAGAAGAGTGTTTACTGGTGTCGCATTTTAATATACTGAAAAGTAACAGGAAACTAAGGCACAGATTAGACAGTAATAGTCCTACAGCATAAATTCCACACTCTTGTTTCACAGCAGGTTTTGTTTGGAAATGAATTATTTTACAATATAATATTTGTCCAATTTTCAATAATCTCAAACCTTTGAAATTTGTGTAACATTCTAGTTATTCCCACTGTACATGAGGCTGTGTTTGACTTGTGTCTAGTTAGCCTTAACTGTCAAGTTGACACAACCTAGAATCTTCTAAGAGAAAAGTCTTTATTGAAGAATCATGAAGGTCAGATTGGCCTGTGGGCATGTCTGTGGGGAAGTGTCTCCATTAGCAATTGATATAGAAGGGATGGCCCCACTGTGGGCACTACCATTCCTAGGCAGCTGGCCCTGGGTTTTATAAGAAAGCTAGTTAAGCATGAGCCTGGGAGTGAGCAAGACAGCAGTCGTACCACTCTGTGGTTCCTGTTGTACTGTCTTGGCTCTGAGTCAATTCTTTCATTGGAGACAATGGTGTATGAAACAGCAAGCAGTCCTGCCACCAGGTTCCTGCCTTCATTACTTGCCAGAAATTCCTTCAAAGACTGTGACCTATAAATGTAACATCAAATAAACTGTTCCTTCCACATGTTGCTATTGGTCAGAACTTTTTATCACAGCAAAAAAATCAAACTAGAAGAGAAATTCCTATACCAGGAAAGTGAGACATTGCCGTGATAGATCTGATAAGGTGGCTTTAGGAGATTTGGAGCTTTGGGACTGGAAAATCCTTTAAGTACTCAGAGCTTAATTAGTTGTTGTGGGATCTTGGAAGGTAATGTATGCTGTGAGAAATGTGGACTGTAGTAGGCTGGCCTGTGAGGATTAAGAAGGGAATAAGGTCATGATTAACAGATGGACTAGGGTTTATAGATAGTAACTGGTGAAGGGAGAATCAATCTTTAATGAGAATATAGCCTTTGGTGGTTTTCCACACTCTAGTGATGGCCTCACATCCATTCACATGTGGGAAGTTTTAATTGAAAAAAATCATGAATTTGGGAGGGGATTCTATTGAGGGTCATATGGCAGATTTTGAGGAAGAGAATGGGGACTAGATATAATCATATTTCATTGTATAAATGCTTGATATTTTTGAAATATATATAATTTAAAAATAGATGTAATAATTAAACGAAATATTTCTGAAAAAAAAAAAACAGTTAACATGTCACCATCCAGATTCATCCAGAAAATAATACTGGAGGCACATTACTAATATTCATAAATATGAAAGATGTTTACTATATATCCTGAAGACAGGACCAAATTTTCAGGATTTTTATACTAAACAAATTTAAATAAATGCAATAAATATATTTCTTGAAGAATACACATAAGTTGTACTGAAGATAGGAAAGGAATAGACATTCACTACCTACAGAAGACATAGAAGCTACAGATGGACAAAGATATCAACAACTTTTCCTATAGTAATGTCTTTTGTGGTAACTATTATGAATTATGCAAGAAGAAATAATACCATCCCTATAAAATTACATTTGGGAAATCAGTTGAAAATAGAAACAGTAGTCATGAATATTATGTGGAGGAACTTCTCTGAGGCTGAATTCTTTAGAAAGATGAGGTGAAGGGGAGTGATACAATGAAAATATGCATAACAAGTTTGGAAGTTATTAGGAAAGATTAGAAAATTTGAATATTGATTCTATATTATAAAATAATATCTATGTCAAAAATATATAGGCATCTAGTTCTGAAAATTGTATTGTGGTTTATTACTTTTGAGTTTTAGTTTAAATAAACAACCTAACATTTAAAATTTATTGTATAGCCTGGCAGGGTGGTATATGCCTTTAATCCCAGCACATGGGAGAGAGAGAGGCAAGCAGACCTCTATGAGTTCAAGACCACCCAGGTCTCTATAGAGAATCCAGGCCGGCTGTGGCTACAGTGAGACGCTGTCTCAAAAAGACCAAAAAAAAAAGTTAAAAATTGTTATATATAGATTAAAAACTTTAATACTGCAAAACATGAATAGGAGAATATGTATACTAATGAGGATTTGAATAATATAATGTCAATATTAATGAGCACATACATAGAGTTAATTGATAAGAATTTCTGAAACCATTTTTAAGGTCATCAGTTTATAAATGTGTAGCATAAGATTATCATCTAATACAATTTGGGAATTAACTCAGTTCCTTCTCATCCAAATAATTAACTTTTAATCCTGAAGTTATTTGTTAACATAACTTACTCATCTTTTCTTTCACAAAACAGTTTCTATGTTTAGTTTCCTAAAATTTAGCTTAAGTATCAGAGGCTCCAAAACTTTATAGAAATCCACTTGGCTTATTATCTTCTTGCACACATAATAAAGCTCCATTCCATTAAAAAGTTCCAATATATTTATTATTCCATAAATATGTGACATAATTGTTCAGGACTGAATACAGAAGGCTTTGCAATCTCATGTACATTAGACTTCCAAGCCAAATTTCCAGTGAGACTTCCTATTACTTTAGCATACTCAACTATTGAAAGTTTCAGAAACAGGACGTGTTCTTTTCTAGAGTATGTACTTGTACATATATTTCCCATTTTATCAGACTCCCGAGAAGTGCTAACTAATCCTGATAATAACTAAACTTAGAAGGATCAATTTTCTAATTACTTTTCTGTGTTAGTTTCCTTATATTGCAATACTATGACCAACCTACTTTTACAATGCTATTTATAGTAATCTACTGTAATTACTTCTTTACATACATCTTTGCAAGTAGGAATTAACCCTGAATTTGATAAGTGAGTTATAGATATCTTGAGTTTTCCTCCATCATTCAGTTGCCAGTAGATAGATGATGCTTGGTAAATGCTCATCACATTTATAAATGACTAATTTAATCAGTAGAAATAACTGGATATTTATATGTTTTTAATTATAATCTTTGAATATTCCACACAATTCTTTATTTATTCTTCTACATTCAGCAAAATTACAGATTCACAACTTGAAAAATTATAAGCATTGAAAGTTAAGAATAAAAAACAATTTTATACAGCTTAGCCGTCTATAAAATCATAAGTAAGTATATATTGTAAATCACAAATGGAATGCACAAACTTTCTCAGAGAACAACATAAACATGCTGAAAAATGCTAGAGATACAACATGCAGCAAATCTCTCAAAGTAAACTCTATTAATCCTAATTTTTACTGTTGCATTTATCAGAATTAATGAATGGAAGATTATATATGCAAGCTATTTATATGATAATGAAATAGTGTAAAATCTGTGGTATGCACACATCAAACATTTATATTTGCTTTCTTTTTTACTATGCCTATTTTGTTACATTTGTAATTTGTAATTTATTTTCATATGGCATATTTATGAATACAAAATCGCAATCTATATAAACTATATTCCCGTAAGATACTGTATTATAAAGACTATGTCAGATTCTTGCTGATGTATTTTCACATTTTCTAATATATTATGAATGCATGCTATAAATAGTTTATGTATGCTTGCATTCTCAAAAGACAAGATCTACATTTATAATTCTATATAAATTTGGAATTCAGTCCATCCGTAGAATAAAATATGTTCAAAATAATCTGTGAATTTATGACAACTTAATGAAATTGTACAGTGATATTTACTTTCAAATTAGGGAGATGATCATGGAAAAATATTTCTTAACTTGAAAAGAAATATTTCTGTCATCTCTACCCCAAAGATTTTATTATATTTAAAATTCAGGATAAATATAATTCTGTAATCTGTGTCTTAGACTTGTGCAATTATTCTCAAAATGCATTGTGTACTTTGATTTCTATAGAACTTTAATTCTTACAAGTCTTCCCAGTAGCACAATACTACCATAGATGCACTGATACAAGTTTGTTTTCAAAGGTATTAACTTATTTTTCTTCCTTTTTAAGTCACGACATTGCATCATCAACATATTACGAAAACCACCATTCCTCCTTTTGTTCGGCTTCTTTACAACTTTAGAAATGGTATTAATGCAGAAGTTAAGTTTTTGAAGCCGGTACCCCACTGTAATGCAGAAATTCAGATTTGAAACAGAAGTACCTCACTGTAATGTTCAATTGTTTGATATCCTTCTGAGGTGTTAATTTTCTAATAACCCAATTTACCATCTCTCAAGCCCAGTATTTTGTCTTTTTACTTCATTTTTCTCTCCTTTTTCTAAAAATAAAAACACATCTTATTATATATATACTTTTGATTATTATTTTTATGTGTATGTGTGTATTGCCTGCATGTATGTAAGTGCATCTGTGTCGTACAATGTCCGTAGAGGACAGAAGAGGCTGTCAGGTCCCCTGGAACAGGAGGTACGGACAATTGTTAGCTGCTATGTGGATGCTGGGATTCGGACCTGGGTCTTCTGCAAGAACAGCCAGTGTTCTTAATTGCTGACCCATCTCTCCAGCTCCCTAAAGCACACCTTATTTTATGGAAGCAATTACAGCTCAGTTTTTTAATGTAATAATCTTCTAGGATCACTATTTTATTGACCATTGTCTTATTTGGAGACCATTTTCTCTTATAATGATACATTGTTCTAGAATAAGTGACTATATTGTCACAGGACATGCTTATACTCTTGTATTCACAGTTTTCCATTTTAGAAACAATTTATTGATTTTGAACTTTGGGGCATTAATTATTTCCCTATTTACGTGCCCTCCTTTCCTTTTGAGACAGAATTTTACACTGTTGCCCTTTACTTCATTGTGGTCTGCTAGTCACTATGTTGCACACCCTGGGCTCAAACTCTTGATACTCCTTTTAACACAGCCTGCAGAATTCTGGAATTACAAGCATGTGTTATAACATCTGGTTAAGAAATCATCTTTACTTATAGTCAACCTGCAATTCCACTTCTACCATTACACAAAAAGGGTACATTCTTAAGATTACTGTTGTTTTCATTATTTTTACTAATTCTCATTGTTAAAAACTGGTTTGGTTTAATTACATTTTTCTTTGCTTGTATCTCTGATTTTCATTTTAATTTATTCTCAAAAATCTATTGATTCTGGCCTTCTGATCATATTGCACTACTTTTTAAACTCCAAATGTGGTCCAGAATTTGACTTCTTTTAGAAATCAACATGACACTAAATGGTTAATTTGAGTGTCTCAGCTTGACTAGACTCAGGCATGAGTCTGTGTTAATATTTGCAGCAGGATTTGATCATGATGCCCAGCAAGGCTCCTGCTGTGCCTGGCTTCCATTTACAAGTATTTGGTGAAATTAGCAGGGAATGAGGTTGACGTAAGGAGGGGAATGATCCATCCTAAACTTTCAGTATGAAAACCTGACCTTCATCTTCTAATTCAGAGGTTACATCCTTCTGATTTTATTACCCCTTGATGTCCCAGACATTTCTACCACACACACCCTACAATCCATACCCACCTCATCTGTAATCATCATTCATTTCCTATGGCAATCAACATCTGTGCAAACTAGAGGTGGAATCTGAAATTCTGCCATTTCTCCAACAGCACTGTTCATTTCTGCTGTACTCTGGATTCAGGCCTTTGGAGAACCCACACCTATAAACCCAGTATTTTTCTTACAGTATGATTAGTTTTGCTTCTCAGTGGTCTTTTCATCTATCCACCAGTCTTATAAATAGCTTGATTTTTTGACAATCATAATAAATGTTTATTTCTTTATACTGAAATTTTAGAAAGAAAAAAAGGCAAGATGTTTTCTGTAGAAAGCTTCATTTATTTCTGTCAGGAGAATCAAATGAAAGTCACTCATGTTTTCTTCGTGAGGTTATTTCTATTCTCCTCCAGATAGAAATGGCAAGAATAGACCAAAGAATTTATCTGCTCCCCAAGTCTAACTTGGTGAACCAATCATTTGTTGGGTTTACTTACAAATAGCCTAGGGGTTTGGTCAGATAACATAGCCATGGTTTCATGTCTCATTACCAGAGAAGGTAAAATTCAACATTGGCACAGCTTTCTTCTAATCCCAGTCTATATGTGCTACATGTATTGACTACTATAAATTATGTTCCACGTTCATTGAGGAGGTTCACTACCCCGTAAGACATAGAGGAAATTTGTCCTAAGCAGACTTTTTTCCATGTAGACTTTCCACCCTGATTTTTCCTGTGGGCAGACAGCTTAGCTTCAGTCCCATATCATTTCACAGACAACAGAGACTGTAAAAATGCTGCTACAGCAAGAAGATATACCATTCCATGCCATATGGGGAAAACAGACATAGTGTGGTAGCCTCCATGCATGCTTCCATCTTAGATAAGGCTGCTTTCCCCAAACTCATCATCGGTTCTGTCGTGTCCCTGTTCAGACAGCATGTACTGCATGACTCCTCTTAGAGAGTCTACTTCTATGTACTAGATAGAAAAGATGAGTATAAACCAAAGAAACAGTTGCACCCAAGTCCAGCTTAGAGAACCAATGAAGTTTTTGTTACTGACAGTAGCATGAGGTACGCTTACAGCCATATCACTAGAAGGCCCATTCCAGAATGGATCATGACTTAGGAGAGTTACATCAATGGAAACTTCCTCTTCAGTTAACCATGGAATTCCTTTATACTCTGTGATCTCCCTTGATCACCTGAGGCTGGAGGCAGACAGAACAGAGTGGCTATTATTTCAACTGAGGGTTTGGTCCTGTCCACCCTCCTATGAGGAAATGTTAACACACCTGGTTTTGGGGTGGTCTGCAAGCAGTCACTGCTGCTCTTTTTTCAAGATGGTAATGGTCATGCCCTGCCAGGTGGACAGTGTTCCACAGCATCCCACCATCCCACTCAACAAATGTTCACTGTCAAAAGGTTATCTAAACTTTTATTTTGTAATTTTTATTTTTATATTTTTTGATGTGTTTAGATGAACACCAAAATTTACTCCATCCATATTCTGAAATCTTATTTCTTATTGGCTTCTAATGTTATTACTGCTTTATTAAGATTTTTACTTTTTATTTAAAAGATTCTTGATGCCGCATTCAGATTGTGGGAAATATAAGTAAATGAACTGGATGACCTACATAGGCTCACACTATTGCTTTGTTGTCTCTGTTATTATTACTTTATTTAGGAGATTATGAGCTTTGGTGTTATTTTTTGATAATTTTTAGTTTTATTATGATCCTGGGAATTGAATCCAGGGCCTCATACATCCCAGATGAGAACTAATAATAGGTAACATCCTCAGCCACATTTCTGTGATTATAGCAAAATTTAACATGTATTTGTAAATATATTTATAGATATAATACATATATAAACATGTACATAATGCATTGCATATTTATGAAGATATAAAAATGTACCATGTACCTGCCATATGTATACAGACCGCATATGGAAGTTATGACATATCTCTGCTTTTATACATACCTATTTCTAGCTGGGTATTAATACTGATAAAGAAATTAGTATTCTAATATATTTTTCTAGTATGCCCATATTTCACTGTAGCTTCAGTTAATGTTAGTACAACAGGAGATATGTCTATGATTATTTGTATTAGAGTCCTAGTACTTCATAACAAACCATCATTATATAATTGATAAAAAAAATCAGGGGGCTGGAGAGATGGCTTAGTGGTTAAGAACACTGGCTGTTCATGCAGAAGATCTGTGTTTGAATCCCAGCACCCATATGACAGCTAACAACTGTCTGTAACTCCAGTTCCAGGGGATCTGACAGCTTCTTCTGTCTTCCGCGGGCATTGCACAACATGGGTGCACTTACCTACATGCAGGCAATACACTCATATACATAAAATAAAAAAAAATACATAAAATATTTTTAAAAATCAGCATTTGTTCTGCCAAACTTCTGGAAGTAAAAGTATGAAATTGAGGTGTTTAGTAGGACCTTGTTCCCTTGGAAAATTCTAGAGAAGTATCTCTCATGGCCTCTTCCTACTTCTGGGGGTCAGAAGTAATGGTGTTCTACCAGGAGCACTTAGTGCTTATGGAATTGAAATTGATGCCTCACTGGGTATTGGGTTTCTTCCTAGCATGTGTCTGTTTCTGTTTCACATGGAACTTCTTAAAGTGCCATAAGCATTGAATATAAGATGCATTCTAATAGAATATGATCTCATCATCATCTTAACTAACTGCATCTCATAAGACCTACTTTGCATTCAAAAGGAAACTGGTTTTCAGATGGGCCTGAGACTGCCATGATGCTATTCAGCCTTGCACACCATCAATTAATTTGCTGATCCTACTGAGCGTACAGCTGACTGTATAGGAAAGTCTTCTCTGTAATCTTCATGGCACAGTATGTGACTGTGCAATTTTTTTATGTACATAGCCTTGTGGAATAATATCAGTCCTGAATTAAATGCAACTAATTTTAGTTGAAGCTAAATTAATCATGGGAAAAAAAACATATTCTAAAGTGTTTGTAGAGTCCGCCTTTTTCTTTGTTTTGTTTCTGTTTTCACTTTTTATATGTAATCAAATATGTTCTGAGGACTAGAGCTCCTTACTTCTCAGGATATTTATTTAAACTTTTTATTGTATCTATCTCTTGGTCACCTGAAATTTCAAAGACTACATTTTTATCTCAATTTGATAACACAACTCAGTGTATAAAAGAACCTGTAAAGTACATTTTTTACCTTTCTGTCTTAATTAAGAAATGCTAAAAGCTTATGACAAAGTAAAATAAATAGGTTCATCTCTCAGTTTTTAATTCAGGGAGATGATAAAATGTGGCTATGTGATAGAACAAAGTGATCTCAGCATATGTTCATTCAAAATGTATGAATAATCGTAAGTCTTCATTTTGAACACTGACTCAGAGAATTTTTACTAATTACCAAAAAATATTAATACCAAGACTTAATTAGCCACTGAAAATAATTTGATTTTACAT
>NW_008359214.1:4106536-4129587 GCF_000622305.1 Nannospalax galili
AAAGTATAACACTGACTTATTTTCCTTATTACAACAAAGAAATATGTATATTACATACTATAAAATAAAAATCAGCTCATATAGCATGATGGGCTGGGGAATGTATAATGTAAAATCCTATGTGCTTCATATATGTGACATTCTGATGATTCCAAGAAACGTCTATTATAAAATATCCCCTCCAGCCTAATCTGTTCCTCAAAAGCCTTCCATTCTTTGTACTACTGAGAAGAAAGATTTGTAAAGAAACCTCCATTGCTTTGTGCTGTTTCCTTCAAAGTGAATAAGTTTTTTTATTATTGTAAAACATTATTTGCACCTATTCATTAGTCATAGTATAACTCAATACGTATGTACAGTGTGTGGTGTTCAAATCATTTCAATAAGCACTACTGTCTACTCACACACTAATCATTCATGCATGCTCTGAATTTTCAGTCTTCCAGCTATTTTGATAACTATCATAAAAAACTGTTCAAATAATGATTAGTTACCATGTTGTGTATGTGGAAAAACTGTATTGGTGGGAAGTAGAGATTATAATTTCATTGGTAGGTTTAACTTTGATTGTTCATTGATATATTTTGATTTTGGTAAGATACCTAACCTAAACTAGTATACTTTGATCCCATGAGTTCCATTTAGATAGAGTAGGAACAGAACATAATGCAGGAACTATTAATGAGCTGAAATTGATATAAGATGTTGTCATGCTAGACTGCAGAGGCTACTGTGAATCATTCTCTCCTTGCTCTTCATTCTTTTTCATTTTATTCCTCTAAGGTTCAGTTGAGGATTTATTCGGCAATGTCTATGATCCAGAGCAAAGAACTGAGAAATTAAATGTCTCAATTTCAGTTTTCATATACAAATAGAAACATGTGCATAACATTTATTTTTTGAAAATTTCATGAATGTATATTACATTTGCACTATTTTCACCCTTCCTCCTCCCCTCCAACTCATGGATTCTCAGGAATAGAGAATCAGTTTCCTACAGGAATTAAATCCTTATATATTAGAAAATTTCCTCTTTTTATACACTTAGGGAAGCATTCATTTATAGTAATTAATACTATGTGTGAATACTTAAACAATAAGAATCAATTCTGAGAAACCTTGAGAAACAATATAGATAAAATAAATATATAAACATAGACAAGTATGTTTTATTGAGATATGTTTACTTGAACTTCACATTAGATTTTAGATATATTTACTAACATAAATTTATTTAAATTATCCTGTATGTGTTATATTTAAAATGCTGCTAATTTCAAACATATTAGAAAAAAAATGTAAAACTATTCTTGATAAATTTTATATTAAAATTCTAGAATCAGTATTTGACTTTTATATCAATAATGACAAGTAAATAAACAAAGTTATAATGAAATTAGAAAGGCAAGCCAAAAAGATTTACTTACATCTGCTTTTACTTGAATACAAAATTTTTTAGATCCCCAAGACCATGGTTTTCGGAGCAAAACAGATTAATCATAGCTGGGAAGTTGTATCTGTAAGCAAAGTATCCATTGCGCAAGCATGAAGAGCTGAATTTAGATGCCCTGACCAATGCAAAAACTGAGCACAGGAGCATATGTCTGTTACCCGAGACCTTGGGGGTGTAGAGATAAGAGGATCTCTGGAGCTAATTGACCAGTTAGCCTGGTCAAATGGATGAGCTCAAGGCTTAGGGAGAGGAACTGTTTCAAATAATAAGGTGAAGAGTGGTCAGGGGAGGCTCTCAATATCAACCTCTGTCCGGAGCACACAGCCACACGTAAACATAAATTTACACCACAAAGACACAAATACAAAAATAGATAAACAGGAAATAGATAAATCAATTTCTCTCTAAATTTTCCAAACTGTGTTTTTACAAAAACTCAGCTTATGACAATCAGGATAAGTTGTGAGGTCATACTACCAACCACAAGAAAAGGCCAAAAACATATTTGAGATATTAATAGACTTTACTTTGTTTTTTTCTTACATAATAGTGAGATTTAATTTCTATGACTAAAATTGTTTTCAGGAATCATAACATAACTATTTCATAATGAACATTACTATTGTTCTTTAAACATTCGTATTGGGATAATGATGTTAAATTAACTAATACTATGAATAATAAGAGAAAATGAAAGTCAGCATTGCATTGTCCAAACTAATTGAACATAATTATGATGCAAAATCTGTATACATTGATAAGATAAATATGGAACTTATACTACATAATTGTCTTTGGCAGAAACCTGATTATGATTAAGCATGAAAAATTTGACAATCCTGTGAAACACAACGCTTAAACTATTTCACTTTTCTAAATGGCCCTTATTGTGCAAAGAATCAACTATATTTTCTTTTATTTTACCTCTAAATGTAAAAGTTACCTTCTTTGAAATACAGACTAAGAGCCAAAAAAATTTGCATAAATCAATACCTTTGAAATTTTTCCAATTTTTTATTGAATTAAATGAACTCTTATTAAAATATTAGTGCATTACCAATCTTTGTTTCATTTATACATCCATTTTCAATCTTAGTGAATTACTTCCAGATTACATTCCTTATCTGGATTTGAGATTCTGAATGAAATTTGCTTTACTTTTCAACTGAGCCTCATGTTCAACACTGAGCTCTAACTTCGAACATGTTGTTCTCCTGGCCAGGGAAGAAGGGCAGCAAGTGGCAGAAACAAGAGTTTCTTTAGCATGTTCTCGGTGCCCTGACACTTTGACCCTTCTGGTCACGATGTTTCAAGGTGACTGCACTTGAACATGTGATGTAGAAGTTCAATATGTTCCCAAATGTGAATAGGAGATGATGCTGCTTCCTCTAGCAAGGAATGGTAACAAAAAATGTTGACAACAATAATATAAGGAAGTCACGGATGAAGTTCCAGTTTCACCCTGTCATTGAATTATCAGGTATTTGAAAAATAAGAAAATTATTTTAATCATCCTAATGCAGCTTTGCTATGGTCACAGTGCTTCCACAAATTTTTAAGTTAAAATGAAAATAATTTTAAAGACCCTCTATTGATCAATTCTGCCATTGTTATTGCTCTTCCTATCTGCTATTTGATGCTGAATATAAAGGGAAAAAATTGAAAGAGAAAACCAAAACTTAAAATCAGTCTGATGCTCTTGGGATAGTAATGTTTCAAAACTGTTTAGGCCTGTATTTTCACACCTGAGGAGTCAAATGACATTGCTCTTGTGTGAGTAGAAAGCTGGAATTTGTCATGGCTTGCCCTCTGAAAGCTTTATGAATTGTTGTTTGATTCAAGAGTGACACTCCAAGACTGAAATCTGTAGTTCATAGTGGTCGAAGGAGGAAAACATATAAAAAGTGTAATTGGGATTCCCTGTGAGAATAAAAAAGACCATTATAATGTCAACGACTTCAAATATTTACACTATGATAATAGTACTCCTAATTATTTTTATATTACAGAAATATGTATTCAATAAAACATTTGAGACTTTGCACAAAGCAAGTTTAAATTTTATTTGATTTTAGAGAACATGTTAATTGTCAAAAAAAAAAAAGTCTTTTCAGTTCATGTAGAAAACTTTCAGCACCAAGTTATTTTAGGATCTATACTCACTGCTCTCATGAATATCCTGGCCAATTTAGTTCACTGAAAGTGAATACATTTCAAATGGGTGCGCTTCAAAGAGCCTAAATCTTGAATAGAAGTATGAAAATAAAGAAAACACTACCACACCACAATTATAACTAGTTTATTTTTTTCAACAACTATTTTTGCCAGTGTTGTTTTCCTCTTTATAAATTGTCTTTGAATGGCACTGCTCTGATATCCCATACAGACAACTGCTGCCATAGTTGCCAAAGGCAAAATGCTGCTAGCTGCCAACTGAGTTTTTAATGTTTTGTGTTGTGTTAGCATTGTTAAAATCACTGAATGATTTTCTAAAAAATCACACCAGGGGACTATAGATTTATGCCCTGAAAAACAATGTGTCTCAGTAAAGACCTCTCTGGAAAATAGTAAAGTTAAATAAATGTAAATATGCTATGCTCACGCTCAAAATTAGATATTAAGTAGAAAATTTTAACTGCAATAAAACCCATTCAGCTGGAGAAATTCTGCGCCCTCTCCATCCTTTCAGTATCTCAATGTTTTCACAAAACTCTTACCATTACTAAGTGAAGCAGCTATCCAACCAATCTGCAAACTTTGTCATATTTATCACTTTATACTCAAAGACTAGAAGTAAAAAACAAAAAAAAATCATGTGTGTAATAGACTGCTTTCATTGTCACATCCAGCATGTCCTACCTACACACCCATGGGCTACAAGCTTACCAGGAAGGCTAAGAATTCAGCCCTACATATTTGTAGATAACAACATTATGGCACAATGTCAAAGGGTTGGACAGTCCTGAATCCTAAGATGATGGGGTGGTAACAAATTATAATTTAATTCAAGTATGAATATGCTCATTTATATCTCATTTCTCCAATTTAGTAGAAACATATTGTCTCCAAAAGTACTGTAAGATGTAAGGAATATTAGAAAACACTCATTCAAAATCTTGCCTTTCTACTATAGGGACAGATCACTAGAAAATGCTTGCCCTTAATCAAAAGTCTGAGAAACAATAGATTACCAAAACAAGCCTCTTGGTCAAAAAATATGAGTGCATTTCTGTTACCATATACAAATATTCAATAGTTTGCTATATCAAATTTTAAATTAAAATTTATATAGCAATAAATAAGCATTTTGAGGCTCTAACCCATGATTTATCTATATAAATCTAATTCTTAACATGTTAAAAATTACCTTTCTGTAGTCTGGGTATCTATCAATCATCTACCTATCTATTATCACTCTCTCATCTATCTATCTCTCATCTGTCTATCTATCATCTATCTATCTATCTATCTATCTATCTATCTATCTATCATCTATCTATCTATCTATGAATGAATGATAAGAATGCAGAAATGTATGTATGTATCTATCTATAATCTATCATCTATGTATGTATGTATCTATCTATCTATCATTTATCTATCTATCTATCTATCTGTCTGTCTATCATCTATCTATCTATCTATCTATCTATCTATCTATCTATCTATCTATCTATCATCTATCATCTCTGGGAAGAATATCATGGGGACTTTGATTGGGATTGCATTGAATTTATAGATGACTTTTGGTAGAATGGCTATTTTCACAATATTAATTCTTCCAATCCATGAGTATGGGAGGCCCTTCCATCTCCTGTTGTCTTCCTCAATCTTTTTCTTCAAAGATTTAAAATTTTCATTGTACAGATCTTTAATGTCTTTAGTTAGATTTATTGCTGCATATTTTTTGAGGCTATTGTGAATGGGAGTTAGTCATGTATTCTTTCTCCAATTGCTTGTTATTGTTATATAGAAAAGCTGCTGATTTTTGTAGATTGTTTTCGTAACCTGCCATTTTGCTGAAAATGTTAAACATCTCTAGGAGTTTTCCGGAGGAATTTTGGGGATATCTTATATATAATATCATGTGCAAATAGGGATAACTTGGCCACTTTTTTTCCAATTAGTACTCTTTTAATATCCTTCTGTTGTCCAATTGCTCTAGTAAGAGTTTTAAGGTTTCAAGAATTATATTGAAAAGGAGTGGAGACAGTGGACAGTCTTTTGTGGTTCCTGATTTTAATGGAAATACTTCCAGTTTTTCTCCATTAAATGGTGTTGACTGTGAGTTTGTTGTATATAATTTTAATTATGTTGATTAAGTAAGTATATTCCCTCCAGTCCAATTCTCTCAAGGACTTTTGACATAAATGCATGTTAGATTTTGTCAAAGGCCTTTACTGCATCTATTGAGATGACTATGCAATTTTTGTCTTTCAGTTCATTTATAGGATTTATGACATTTATTGACTTATGGATATTGAACCATCCTTGCAGCTCTGGAATAAAGCTGACTTGATCATAGTAGATGATGTTTTTGATGGTTGTATGTGGTTTGTATTTTGCTGAGAGTTTTTGCATCTACGTTAATTAATGAAATATGGGCCTATACTTGTAATACTGGAGAGAGAGTAATAATTGCAAGAAAATAGTGTTTCACAATATGGCAAACGTGAAGGTGGTTCATGTTCTACAAGAAATCCTTAGGAATAGTAAATAATATAGAGAGAAAATATGTGAATAACCAGAGAGAATTTTCATTTGATTTTTCAATGTGATGTATAGATATTTGTTGATATCTGCTCTGAATTGTGGTTTAGAAATGGAGAATATGGAGATTACAGAATTCAAAATAAATATTCAAATTCTGTCATAATTCTTCTTAATGATGTTAATTCTCATTAAAAATGTTACTTTCTTGGCTTTTATTGTTTTTACATTTGTCTATGGTGATAAACAATCACATTCATTTCACACAAACATATGAACACTTACATATCATAGAAATACAGATGTATATTATCTACATATAATATGCAATATATAATCTACACATATTAAATGATATTTTGATAATAAAACAAATACTGAATGATTTGGGGTTATGAAGGATGCCTCTCCCAGATAGTAGATTTTTAACAATATTTTTTATTAAAAATAACATAATTTTAGTATTTAACTCATTACACCAAACTTAGCAGTAATCTCTTTATTTAGAAAAGCAGTCAAGGGGCTGGAGAGATGATTCAGGGGCTAGTTAGGGGCAATGGCTGCTCTTCCAGAGAACCCAGTTTCAATTCCCAGCACTCACAGGAAGCTAAAACTGTCTGTAATTCTAGTTCCAGGGGGTTCAAAATCCTCTTCTGACCACTGTGGGCATTGCATGACAAGGGTGCACTTAAATACAGACATCATACACCTAAAATAAAAACGATAAGTAAAATACTAATAAAAGAAAAATGGTCAAGATTAAATCAAGATTACTATAGAAACCAAAAACTGCATTGAAATTTTCTTACCAATTATCAGCCTTGGACAAATGGCCCACAAAATGTATTTGAAATGTGGCACATCGAGCATAGGAGCCTCTTTTGAAAACAGAAGTCTTGATTTTTATTATAAATTAAAAGCAGTTATGTAGGATTTTGAAGGAAAAATATTTCAGAGTACCTGATTTTATTAGTGTGTATAAAACACCGGTAATTTATATAAGTAGTCCTATGGATGACTATGTATGAGGAAAGAACTTCTGCTGATTATATATGAATATATATATATATATGGATGTACACACGTCCATATACCTGCATTCAAATTCTTTTGATATATTTTTTTGTACTTAGATTTTAGAAATTTCTAAATTCATCAGAAATTTTAAAATTTGTAGAGTGATATTCCAGATACAAAATATTTCTAGAATTGTCTATGGATATCCACGGGCTCCAAGAACAATAAAAGATCAATTATGGAGCACATTAAAAACAACAGTGTTTACGTTTTCAGTGCTACAGACCCTTACCTGATGGCTAATTTCAACTTACTCTTCATTTTGCTTTTTTCCTTCTCGAAATTAACTAAGAAGTTACTTAATTATTTTTTTTTCAAAAAAATCGAGTCATAGTCTTTAGAAAAGTGGATGCTTGGTTTTGTTATTATCATTGTTGTAATATTAATATGTAAATATTATCATTGTAATTTCTACTGGTTATTCTAGCTACATTTTAAGGTGGATTAAAAGAAAGCAGCAATGCATGAAAATAAGGAAACCTTTGCTGTGTGCTAACTTCACTTATCATGTGGCATATTCTATCAAATCTGCAGTTGGTAGTAAACTAAAATTTATTTTAGTAAAATTTAAATTTAGATAGGAAAACTTGCACATGGGAGTGAAAACTGTGCACACTGACTTGAAAGGAATTATTACTCTCATATTTACAATGCAAGTATCTGCACTTTCTCAAGAAGTTTCTATTTGCATATTCCACAGCATCAATTTCAGATTAGGCTCTTCCCTTGAGTTTAATTCTAAGAACTGTAAATAGATATGTTCAATAACTCTTAATATTTGCCTTTTCTGACATTGTTAAAAATGTTCTGAGACAGATTTACAGCTAGGCATTCAATTGTATTGCATTCTACTTAAATTTAAGGAACCAATGCCCCTAGATTCATATTCCTCATAAGCTGCAAATTCAAATGGTCGTCAAATTATTATTCTGTGTATGAAACAGTATTATCTTGGTTATTCATAAGAGAGAGATTGCTTTTTAAAATTGTTTTCTAACTTTCAGTAGGGTTCAATTAATATGATATGTAATTATGGAGGAGAAAGAAAAGTTTAAAATATCATCACATATTTCTCTCATATTATGTTTCTTTGTCTCTAACGCAGGATTGAGTGAGAAGTATGGCAGGAAGCCAACCTGCCCTTCTTCCAAATCAGCCACAATAGAATCTGCTGGATGGAAATAGAACATTTGGAGTATAGTTTTGCTCTCAGTACATTCAACCAGTGCTATATTTGTGTCATGATTCAATGGGCCAACTGCCCAAGGAACTCTGCGTCTGGCTTCCCAGTTTTGAAATACGGAGAAGAGTTCATGACCATGGTGCTTTGTAAACCCACATTTCTGAAAATTATATTTCTCTATTTAAAAAGGCTGTGAGATAGCCAGATGTGTGTATTGGGAAAAATCAACCATTTTGTGAAAAGGCTTTTGTGAACAATTTCTAAAAACTCATTGGTATCACTTGGATTGGTTACACATTTCTTTCGGGCAGAGTAATTTCTGAATTTCTATAGTTGGCTAAAAATGATCAGCATTCAAGTTCCATTCAAAAATTTTACAAATATATCATTAGTGATACTGTGTTTTATTAAATATGTATTTTAGAAAAATGTGTGACCCAGTGGAAAGAATATGTTTGTGTCAGAGAAAACTGGATGGAAATCCAAATTAATTCGTGTACTTGTTGTGAAAGCATGCAGAAATTTTAAACCAACAAACTCATGAAGCTAAAAATTTCCAAGATTTAGTCCTGTGACCATCTGAAAAATCCTCTCATCAGGAGGTAACACATATGGAAGGGGAAATCAGTGCAAACCCTGAAGGCTACTTCCTTGTGAAGCACAGACCGTTGCTCTGCCCATTTTTCAGGAAAGGAAATTGATGATCAAATAATTTTCACATGGTTAGGAAGGAAGCAACTTGTCAAGTTCATGTTTATATGTAGGCAAATATGCCATATCAACCCAAAATACATTTAAATGGTTCAATCACATGTATTATTACATTCCTTTGTGCTCACCATCCTTTTAATCAACTTAATTTTAGTGTCATTGACATAATGTCACATACTTGCAACATTCATTGAATTGATCATTATACCATCATCATGTCAATATCATTGAAATGTTGGTTCTTGATTCTAAGACCCAGTTAATTTTGGAGACCTACAATGTTTATTCAGTTGAAATTTGGGAAGTCAGAATTTTTATAAATTTTGGTATCTCGCTTTGAAATTGGGAATGATGTTTGCATCTTCAACATATTTTCATTTTTTATTTATTCTTTGGGAATTTCATACAGGAATACCCTGTATATACATCATCCCCACTCTCCTCCACTCCATGATCTCACAGTATTACTTCATTTCTTCTTCTGTTCATTTCTTCCCACTCTTCCCATTCCTCTCCCCCCCTCTTCCTCTTCTTCCTCCTCCACCACCTCCTCCTCCTCTTCCTTCTTCAATAATAGTAGGTCCAGTTAGTGCTGCATGTATGCACATGGGTGTGAAGACATTCAGTGGATTATGGACAACCTGCTGGGGGTCATCTCACTGAAGAAAATTGACTGTCCATTTCTCAGAAGTCATTCCCTGTCAAGAGTTTCATGGTGATGGATAGGGTCTTGTAAGTGCCCCCCCCAACACGATATTTGGCTTAATATTATGCAGGTCTTATGCAGGCAACCACATCTGCTCTGAGTTCATGGGTTCAATGCTTCTGTCAGACACTATTTTTCTAGAGTACTCTCTGACATTTGGCTGTTACCATATTTCAACCTTATCTTCTGGGATGTTTTCTGAGCCTTTGTGGGAAGGGCTGCAAGAAAGCAGTTTATGCAGTTTATTTTAGGGTAGAACATTACAGAGTCATCTATTCTCTATATTTTGTCTGTATGTTGTGAGTCTCTCTTTTTTATCATATTCTTTTGTTTTGTTTTGTTTTGTTTCTTTTTTCTTTCTGACAGGGTCCGGTTTCCCAGTCCACCAGGAAGTCACTATGTGAACCAGGCTGAACTCTGATCTCCTAGTGATCAACCTGTCTCCAGATTAAAGGCATGTGCCAACACACTGGGTAATTTTCATCATATTATTATCATCATAATATCATCATATTCAAGAAATAATATTAGGGTATGTATTTAGATAAATGATAAGAAAGGTATTTGTAAAATGACTAATTTGAATGATATGTATTGAGATGAAATATAGCTCTTCAAGATATTTGATATTCATGGATACGCAATAACAAGAGTTCTTCCAAGGTTCTTTTAGACTATGTTTTAAACTCTAAATTATGAAATATAAAGTTTCTTACAGTGTTATAAGGTAAATGAACAGAGTATAAATCAAAAATAAAATTCTGAATTGGGTTGCTATTTTAACATTGACATTACTGAATAGAGAATCACATGCAAAATTCTAATCAGTATGAACTTCATTTCTCAGAAAAATCTCCAGAAAATCAAGGAGAATCTCCTATTACTATTTTCAGGAGTGGTAGAAAGAATCATGTCATATTTATGAAACTATAATTTAAATGCAATATTACATTAATATTATTTTGATCATTAATCATTCCCAATAGTTTTTTCCTAAATTAAATTTTGTTACAGTGTATGAATAATAACTAGACATGTATTTTTATCAAATCATATGGTAGATGAATATGATTCTTCTCAGTAAAATACTTTCACTTAGTGCTTTAAAATATATATGAACAGGGTAATAAAATATATGATAAATATCAGAACTCTTATAATTGAATGTGACACATCAAAAAGGAGCCTATGAGAAATCATTTCTTTTCTCTAAATATGAGGAAATGAACTACTTCAAATGTTAATAATTAGAATTCACAAAGCACCACAGGCTACTGGATGGGATAATCACACTTCTCTTACACTAAAATGCACTTAGTCCTCACTTATTCAAATGTTCCTAATGAGGACACCACTGATTGAGTATTTTGACCCTTTGTACACCACTTCTTTCCAAAGCCAAATTTCACTTGTTCTCTTTCTCATTAGGCTTCTGTTTGAAATTGATTCATATTCAGAACTGAAGGTGAAGGAAACTGGGCATTCATTCAGATGATTAATTAGAAAAAAATTATTCAGTCTGAAAAAAATGAGACACAGCCTATTAGCCACTCAACATTGGCTGAGAGTGAGGTGTGTTTCCCAGAATTCTGAATCATTCAGGATTAGACCTCATCCACACAGCAAACTTTGTGACCAA
This sequence comes from Nannospalax galili, assembly GCF_000622305.1. Lineage (NCBI taxonomy): Eukaryota > Metazoa > Chordata > Mammalia > Rodentia > Spalacidae > Nannospalax > Nannospalax galili. The sequence goes on from NW_008359214.1 coordinate 4,118,016, forward strand.
ACTGACATTGAAAACGTACGGGAGACATTCACTTATAAGTGCCTCACTTACCGCAACTACAAAGGTAAAATAACTATGGAATTGATTTAACCACCTTCTTCATAGCTCCATAAATAGATGGAACACATTTTTCTGATGTTAATAGATGACTGCCTTTTACATAAGAATGGTTATTTTGCTTCACCTTAAGAATTAATAGACTAGATAGAAATATATTTTCTCTCATTAAATATCTTTTGAAAGTTTTCCACACTTATGATTTTCTATCCTGTATACATTAATCCCTAATGACAGCAGGTAAATAGTAAATTACACTTTCATCAGTATAGCTTTACATTTCCTGTGAGTTTTTCTCAGTTTTCTATCATTTACAAATAGTAAATTGAGATATGATTAATGGATAAGGAAAATTAATATCTTCACATCGTTGCACAACTCTAGATATACTGTCAAGCTATTTATGCTATTAAAGAACTAGGAATACAGATCTTCTTATGAAAATCACATAAAAGTCTTCATAGAAATGTTTAAAGAAATTGTGTTCAAATAAAAAAAATTGACCTGGGCATGACGGTACATCCCTTAATCCCTGCACACAAGCAGCAGAGGTAGGTGGAATCTCTATGAGATCGAGTCCAGTCTGATCCAAATAGCAAATTCTGTGCAAGCTGGGGCTTCAGGGAGAACTTGTTTCAAAACAACAACAACCACAGCAGCAGGAATAGCAACAAAACCAACAATAACAACAATCTAATTTTGGCTAAATATTAGGGGAAGACATAAATTTACCTTACATAAAAAACTGGAATTTTGGTAGCTCTGAACTGTGAAAGCAGTAAGGAGAAATGAAATACTTGGCTTTTTACAAAAGAATATAGCAATCTGGTGTCAATGATTTCTACTCATCTCATTTATCATTTTCTATTCTCAGTTAATAATAACATTTGATAATTAAACATATCTGTGAAGGAAATCTCTTCCGTATCTTCTCTCACTGAAACTACAACAAATTGAAAGCACACACGGAATGACACACAATCCTTCATTAGAAAGTACATATAAAACCTAAATCATCGTGCTTTGAGGAATTGTGTGTGTGTGTGTGTGTGTGTGTGTGTGTGTGTGTGTTTCAGTGCATGAATATGTGCATGTTCATGTATACTCGTGCATTTGTGTGTGCATGCATGTGGAGATCAGTGTCTAACCTCAGGTGTCTTTTCTAGGGACCAGTCCATCTTTTTTTTTTTTAAGACAAAGTCTCTTACTAAGACATGGAGTTCATAAAGTATGCTCAGCAGTCAGGATAATGATCCTCAGGGAACCTCCTGTCTCTATATCCCCAGAGCTATGAGTAAATGAGAACCATCACACTCACACACTTTTTTAAAAAATTATATGTTATAGGAGTCAAAATCAGATCCTCATTCTTGTACAGTGAACACTTCACCAACTGCATGTTTTCCCTGGCCACTGAGCTGTAATGTTTAAGAAGCTGATGTTTTGTCTTTTACTGTGCTAAAATAATGTCCATGGAAAGTTTATCTGAGATTTTGTGACCACATCCTATGAAATGATCCTAATTTACATTATACACTGACCATGTGAGATTATCCATATTGGAAAATGAGATTCAGGCTAATGAGATCATTCTGAAAGGCGGGCCTAAAAATCCTTAAACTTTATTCATGCAAAGGAAATGTACATAAGCAGTATCTTGATCAACTTTTATGTCCTGGACACAATTTAAATGGGAGAAATCATTCACTATATCATACTAATTAACAAACCAACACATAACTGTCTCAATATCCATGGGGACCTATTTCAAACACATTCAGAGGCTAACATTCTTAGATACTCATGTTTTATTTATATATAGTGGAATAATACAGGAATATAGCTTCCTTATAGCACCCCATATAATATAAGCATATTCAAGTAATTGTTATATTTTGGTGTTTATGGAATCACAACGTAAAAATTCTCTATGTGTTCATAGCACATACCTCATTTCTGATCTGTACTTAGATGACATTCAGGGATACTGAATCCTTGGATAGAGGGAGATGTTTGTGCTGATGATTAGAGAAAGAAATCATTGAAATAGCCCACCTTCAAGTCTTATAGATTTAAAGGTATCTAGTAAATATTCATACATGGGTCCAAAGCTATATCTATATCTACTATAGTTATATGTATACCAGGATCTTAAGCCTCTTCAAATTGGATTATCAGAATTTAAAAATAACTCGAAAACAAAGAACCAACAAAGCATATGATCCAATTAAAAGAAAATGGGTGTGGTGGTGCATGCCTTTAATCCCAGCACTCGGCAGGCAGAGGCAGGTGGATCTCTGTGAGCTCAAGGCCAGCCCGGTCTACATAGTGAGTTCCAGGACAGCTGGGGCTACAGGGAGACCCTGTCTCAAAAAGACCAAAATAATAACAACAACAACAATAATAATAATAATAATAATGACTAAGAAATAACTTAAAAGGTGTCCAACATCTGTAGCAATTTGGGGAAATGTAAATTATAACTACTTTAGGATTTCTTCTTACCCCAATCCGAATGACTAAGATAAATAAAACAAATAACAAATCCTGGGAGAGTATGGGGAAAGGGAAGCACTCATTTAATTCTGATGGCCTCTTAGAAGACAGTTAAGCCATTGCATAATTCAGTGTTGAGAATTATTTAACAAACTAAAAATAAATCTCCCATATGACTTGGTTATACCTCTCTGTTTTATATACCTAAAGGACTCAACATTTTACTGTAGAGATACTTGGCACAGGCCTGTTTGTTGCTGCTCATTTCACAATGGCTGGGTAATTGAAACAACTAAACATGCCTCAACTGTTGAATGGATAACGAAAATGGAGTAGATTTCCACTGCAGAATTCTAGTCAGCAGTAAAGAAAAACAAAATCATGAAATGTTCAAATAAACTGATGAAACTAGAAACTGTTATACTAAGTGAGGTAACCCAAACTAAGAAAAACAACCAAAGCATGTTCTCTCTCATCTCTGCATACTGGCTCCAAATCCTTAGATGTGAGTACATATCCTAATATAATTGCAGGATTTGGGAAAATGAAAGGTATGCAAGGGGAGTTGGGAAGAATGATCTTGAGAGAGGGAGAATATAGAAAACAGGAGTTATCAAAACAGAGATGGAGAAAATGGGGGTACTTTAACTGAGGAGGGAGGAGGTGTTGTCTAAAGGGCAGAGAGGAAAGAGATAAATATTTATATAAGTAGTAAATGGAAAATCAAAGGGAATGTAGTATTTAATAAGTCTACTAAAATGCACATATAATATAAATGTGAGTTCATATGCATAGCTGAAGACTCTATAACAATACACAGAGTGCCAGGCATTGGTAACTTTTGCGTTCTTGGTCAGTATAGTACAAGAGACTCCCAAAATAATACAGGCTATTGCCACAGTGATTGGTTGAGTACCAGAACTTGAAAGTCAATCCCTGTTACTCAAGATATGACATATTTCAGATGCAGGATTTGGAGCAATTGAGCTGGAAGCCTCCTCCCTGAAGACTAGCTCTCGCAGTATCAGAAAATGCTATGCAATCTGCCATGGGAGAAAACCAATCAGTGGCTCTAACCAGCTGTAAAAGCTATAAACCACAACCCCAGCAAGCTATCTCTATTGGTGCAGTAGTGGCACTTTATCTTGAGGGTAATCAAAAGTGTCTCTTTGTATTTAAGGCCTGCTCAAAGGGAAGGAATCATGTGTGGCACTGTAAACATATTCAAGTACATTTGGCTAAAGAGGTTACAGAGCCTTTAGTAAAACCTACTTCTGTCAATTCCTTGGACCAAAATAATTTCTTACTATATTTAAAATATATATCCTTGGGGCTAGAGATGGCTCAGTGGTTAAGAGTACTGGCTGTTCTTGCAGAGCATCTGAGTTCGATTCCCAGAACCCACATGGCAGTCAATAATGGTTAGTAAAGCCAGTTCCAGGGGATCCTCTTCTGACCTCGTGGACATTGCATGACACAGCTAAACTTACATACATGAAGGCAATACACTCATACACATAAAATAACATTAAAAAAGTAAAATAAATAAATAACCTTATTTTACAGAAAATTGGACCTCTGCTACTCATCAAAAAAGCTTTTTGCAACTGACAGAGAGATTTGCAAAGTTTGACAGCTGGTCAAACACAGAGAATAACTGACTGAACTGCTCAGCCTAGGTGACACATCTACAATGTAGTCTATACCTGAAGCTCAGGAAACATCACAGGAGAGGGGACAGAGAAAATGTAAGAGCCAAAGCGATAAGACACCTGAAGCTCATTAACATATTTTATACATGACTGGGTTGCTGCACCAATGAAATCTCCACAGTAAGGTAATGTGATGAAGTCTGTATAATGTCACAAACCAGGTTATGTGTCAAAGTGGTTGGGGGAAATGTCATGTAGTCCCACCTCAGGATCAAGAGATACAGTCAATCAATATAGGCTGAGAGAGCAAGAATCCGTTTTCTCCAGGGTCTAGCATTCTAAGAGATTATCTAATCTGAAATGGACAGCCCTAAACACAGGTACACATGAACACCACTAAATGGACTCAGTGCATTATATGTGTGTATATATATACATATGTAAAAATAATAAAAAATAATATGTGAATTTGAGAGGGGGTGAGTGTCCATTGGAAGAGTTGTTGGATAACTCAAAGGGATGGATATAATGCATTGACAACACTCATGTATGAAATCTCAAAAAACAATTAAGCTGGGCATGATAATGCATGTCTTTAATCTTGACACTTGAGAGGCAGAGGCAGGCAGATCTCTGTGAGATCAAGGCCAACCTGATCTACACATTGGAGAATCAGGCCAGCTGGGGTTACAGGGTGACCCTCTGTGAAAAAGACAAAAAAAAAATTAGTCAACTCTATGTTGTAAAGCCAATTAATTAAATTAAGACTGCATTTGTAGTCTTGTAAGACTACAAATTGATACTGTTCGAAAAGAACATATTTATAAAATATCTATTATTTTTTGAGATTTATCCTATTAATGTCTTTAAAATTATGTGTATATGTGTGTATCTATGTGTGGGGGGTGTGCACTTGAGTGCAAGTGCTTGCAGAACCTACAGGATCCCTGGAGTTGGAGATACAGGTGGTGTTAAGCCCTTAAGTATTTGTGATGAGAGCAAACTCTAGTCTTCTGCAAGACCCATAAATGCTCTTAACCTCTGAGTCATGTCTCCACTCTGATTTAGTACATATTTCAAAATGTGTTTCTAAAATCATTGATAACATTTCATATTATGAATCATATACAACCACAAATTTTTTATTCTAATGGTAATTAATTTCCAAATCTAGTTTAGTATTATTCTACTCAAATGTTTATTGTAAGTCTTTTTTCTCATATCAATATCTAAATCAGGACCAATTATATTTGGTTGCTGCATGCCTACATGATTTTTCAATTTTCAACACTTTAGCTTTGTGTTATTATATGTATGTATGTGTGTATATATGTGTGCATATATTGTACATATTTTTACATGTGAGTGGAAGTAGCCTGTCAGGCTGTACATGTGGTGATGAGACAGATGATAACTTTTAGTGTGGATTCTCATATTTTACCCTTTTAATGCAGGGTCTCTTGTTCACTACCTCATATGCTATGCTACCTGACCCCATGAGTATCCAGTGATTCTGCTGTCTCTGATTCCTATGTTGTTCTATACCTGCTAGGATTAAAAGGTGAGCCACAACATCTGGCTTTATGTGTTACAGAGATCTGAGAAAAGGTGCTATTATAGTTTGTTTTTCCATTGCTGTGACAAAACGCTTTGACCACTACCAAATTGGCGAAGAAAGGGTTTATTTATTTTACATCTCCCAGGTCACAGTTCATCGGGAAACCCAAGGTAGGAAGTAAGGGCTGGAACCTAGAGGCAGGATCTGGAGCACAGGCAATGGAGAAACTGCTTTGTAGCTTGCTCCCCTGGCCCCTCCTCAGCCTGCTTTCTCATGCAACACGGGCCCACCTGCCCAGGGTGGCACCACCCACAGTCAGCTGGGCCCTCGCACATCACTCAACAATCAATAAGATGCCCACAGACATGGCCACAGGTCAGTTCAATGGAAGCAGTTCCCCAATTGAGGCTCCCTCAACCTAGGTGTGTCAATTTCACACTAAAGCTATCCAGCACAAGTGCTCTTGCTTTTATGAAAAGCATTTTACTCAATGAGCGATCTCCTTAGCCCAATATATTTTATTAACGTTTTAGGTTTCCAAAGGGCACAGCTGTATGTAGCCAATCACTTTATTTGAGCAATGATCAAATCACCCTAAGATCCTCTACTTCTAGTACACTGAAAAGTCAAACGACAGTATACATTTATTTCAGATAGAGTAGAAACGCAAATTTTAGATAAATGTCTTTAAAATGACATTTCAGAAATATTTCATGAATGGAAAAATTAACAGCAGTCCCCACTGTTATCTAAATAAATGTTGGCAACTTGTTGCTGCTAAATAAGGAAGAGCTGAGTTTCCTAAACAAGGGACTTTAGATAGGCTGACTAGACTCAGCAGACGGTCTTGCACTGGGAAATGGGTGGGGGCACTGACAACACAGTGGACAGTAACAGGGATGACAGAGAATATGGGCTCCAGTGCAGGGGCGGAGGCTATGGGAGGGTGCCAGTTGAGGTGAGGGTATAAAGATGAATAAGAATGTTTGTGATGTTCTGTATGAAATACACACACAAAAAAATCAATAAACAAAAAAAATGTTTTTTTAAAGTTCAGGCTGAGAAACTCATTTTCCTCATCTAAATCTTTCAATAGTAGCTTCTCAAGTTCCACGCAGGATTCACAGACTTCCTGGACAATGTTGGATTGTTCAGGGCTGCAGTGTTCTTCTGGTTCTTTTGTTCACAGTTACCAGTTAAAAAACTATCAGAGTGTATCGCTCATATTGGGCATTTGGCAGAAATAATGTTTCACTTGATGCAGTGTCATTGTTGTTTTGCAAATATAGATAAATACCACAAACTTTTTAGTGCAGGAAGTGGAATTAAATAAGTTTGCTGATTTAGAATGGTATTTCCAAGTCCAGCAAAAACCCACCAGTCAGTTCACATTTAAATATAAGAAATGCCATTTAGCACTATCTGCTCATTTAGTACTGAATTAAATAAATGTTGACAATATTCTTAGTAAGTCTTGAATCACTGGCAACTTTCTGTCCCATTTGTGAAATTGTATAATTAACTGCCTTATTGGATCAGTATTTCATATGTGATTAATAAAATATTTCTAAATGTTACCCCATTATTTATTTGCTCACCTAATAACTGGATATGACTTCATTATGCTTTTTTAAACATATGTACCACCATGTCCATTGTAATATTACTATCAATGATCAAGCACAGGAAAAACATACATGTCATTCAACTGATGAATGCCTAAAGAATATGTCATATACACATCAAGATGGAACATTGCTTAGTCACAAATAATGAAATCTATTTTGCAATACTTGGATGAAAGTAGTGAAAATGATAGAAAATTATATTAATAAAGAAATAAAAAAAGAACAATCATGTGCCTATATAAATAATATTAATTGAAATAAGCCAAATACAGAAGGGTGTGTGCCAAGAAAACCCATTGTTATTTACAGATTATAAAAGTTGATTTCATAAAAGTGAAAATAGAGTGGAATGTTGCGAAGGCTGTGAAGTACATGATTTAGCCATTTCACATGCATATGTATATTATCACATCAAGTTGTAATAGATATATACAAATTTTACTTTTCAATTAAGAATTAATCTTAAATGGTTAAAATGTTAAAGAAAACAATACAAAAAAACACAATTAGGAAACTCATGAAAGCCATAATATGGAAACACTGGATGTAAACTGTTTAATAAATGTTGCTTTTAAGTTGCTACATGCTAGGTTCCAGTCCTATCTTATTTCATTGCAAACTTTATGAGGAGAGATAGACAAAAATGCCTCATAAAGCAGTTCCTTGTTGCTTTCAAGAAAATTTGAAATTACTGCCGCTCCTTCAGGAAAGAATATTTGCTTCACTAATGTCATCTTTATGCACTGCGGTTCCACTTCTAAACCTCTGCACATAAAATAGCATTTTGTGTTTCAATTCTGAAGCGCAGTGGAACACTCTAAAGCACATTTTAAATGGTAATCAACGTTGACATGTGTAGTTCTGATAACGCACATGATTCAATTCAAATAATTACAGTATGAATAGCTAAGATCAAGGTCATGCATGCCAGGTAATGGCAGCTCTGTCAGAACTCTACAGCCTCCAAGCACTGCAAGCATCATTCATGGTCACATGCATCCCACTATTAAAAACTGCAAAATGTGCAACATAGAGTTCTTAGTTCCATGGAATTATTGGCTTAACAACAATGAAATAATATTTTATATATTTCAAGTAAAGATTTTGTACTGAGTTGCAGCCTTCAGTGTGTTCATTTTTTACTTTTTTTCTATGAGATAGTAATTTAATTATTACTATTAGAAGAATTAATTACTTGAGTATAAAATGCTGTATGTACCTTTGTCCATATGTAACATGTACCCTGCAAAAATCTGTCCTAATAAATATCAGATACATTTTGAAAACTGAAAACAATTTTTTTGAATATATTTACTCAGTAGTACAAAAAAGTGAAAGATTTCCTTACCAAATATTGAGATGAGTGGTCAAGATCTTATCAGATGCTAAAAATCTTAAAGAATATACAGCTTTAAAATATGAGGAGATATGTGTACCTAAGATACACATGTAGTTTTGAAATTTAATATAATTTGATTAGAACTTCCTAAAGATATTTCAACTTTAAAATTTAAACTGTGAGATTTACTTTGAAATAAAATATTTTAAAAGTATTATTTTGTAAGAACTTGAATAGATGTACGGCACTGTAGAAGAATGCTCACGTGAAATAACCGTATATGAAAAACAGAAGATATTATACAGGTCAGAGGTATGTTCACCCATGGAAATTTGAATCACTTTTAGGACCAAATACAAACCAAATAGAGCCTTTTGTATTCCCTTTCTTAAGTTTAAAATTTTTTCCCACGACTTCATTTATTTACCCACTCTGTCCCATATTCCTTGATTTTTTTTTTTTTTTTAGTTCTTTGCTTCCTTCCTCTGTACTTCTCTCCTAACTTTTTCTTCCACTCATCCATCAGAATAGTATAACAACCTTAGGTTGTGGAGATGACTCAATCAGCAATGTGCTTATTTTGTAAACATGAGGACCTGACATGACCCTAGTACTCACAATAAAAGCCAAGTGCTCTGGAGGATTGAGTCTATAGTCACAATGCTAGAAAGGAAGAGACAGCAGGATTCCTGGGGCTTGCTGGCTAGCTAGTGTGGTTAAAGCTGTGACCACTGGTGTTTAGTAAGAGACCCTGACTCAAAAAATATGGTGCAACATGAGAAAGACAACTGATGTAAAATCTGACTTTTCCAGACATGTACATTACATCTTCAAACACATATGCAAACAAAAAATTATGTACAGAGGCACAAAATGAATAACGAAAATGATTCTATGCATTGTTTATTTTTCATGAAAAATATTTAGTGTGTTGTACTTATTTGGAAATGTGTATTATAATATTGAGACTCTAATTTTTGCTGAATGTGAGTGGGAAAGAGAAATACAGTGTATCTGTCAAAAATAAAAAGTCTTTAAAAACTAATAAAAGTAAAAAAATAAAAACTCTTGAAAGGACAAAGTGTAATAACATTTATTACTGAGTAACTTTTATAGAAACAAAACATGCATACAATACAAAAGTGACTAAATTATTAATGCATAGACAATGAATTTATACCCGTATCAACATCTTCTGGGACAACATCATTGTTTTAAAAGTAACACATAACACTTGATATTTTAACATGTCATCCACAATTCACCCCACTTCTCACTTCTCAGAGTTAACCCTTAACCTGATCTATACAATTTTCCATTAGCTTTCCCTCTCTTTGACGTTTTGATTTATGGAATAACACAATGTATGCCTACTGTCTTGATTCTTCTGTTTATCATGCAGAAATTCATCTAAGTTTTGCAATCTATCCACTGACAGTTTATTTTCATTAGTTTATACTATTGCTTTAAAGTATTATACATTACTAATCCATACTAAGTTCTAAGAGCTTAAGCTTGCTTTTATTTTGGAACCATTATGAATGAATATACTGAGTATGACACGTGTGTGTGTGTGTACACATTTTATTTTGTATGCTAGCAGAGAAAATGTAGCATATATGATCAAGCTTAGGACTGAGTGCAGAGGGCTACCAAATAATTATGTCAATTTAAATTCCTTGCAGCAATGTTCATGTGCTCTGTGATGGCACATTCTAAATCTCCATGATGACCGAGGATTGTACAGAAAAGCATTTATTTATAATTCCTACATCCTTTCAAATGAAGCTGCTATAATGAAATTTTATCCATTTCCCGTTTTCATTGGCTGTATGCTCATAATTGATTTTAGGAGAGTTTTACAATATGTTGAGAGATAGAAAAGTGTTATTTTTATTATAAAATAAGTGGATATCAACCATTCTTATTTTAAATAAATTTTGTAATGATATCTCAAAGAGCTAATATTATACATACATAAACAGCTATAATATAAAAATCAATCTATACATCATGTTATGCAGTGGCATATTGTCATCTTTGTGGTAAGTGCAGTTACAATCAAATCATTTTCCAAATCGCCTGAGTAAAGCAGTTTTAATTAATTTACTGAGTAAAGTGTTTTTAACTATGATCTTTTGTTCTGTTCATCCCTCCTTTATGCTTTGAGATACATCTATCTAGATTTTTCCTTTAACACCCACCTTTGCAAATACATTAATTCTTAATTATTCTATATTTTATATAATTCAATTTTTAGATATAAATAAGGTAATGCACCAGTTTTCATACTCTGTATGGCACGTGAGAGTTAGCACAGTATCTTCTCAGCACATCTGAGAGAAACATTCCATGATCTTTTCCTTTTTAAAGAGTGAACAATATTCCAACTGGACTTTGTGGCACAGGACTTCAACACCTGCACACAGGAGGCAGAGGCACGTTGCCCTTTGTGAGATTGATGCCAGCTTACTTTACATAATGGATTCCAAGCTAGCTGGGGCTACACGGAGACTCTATCTCAAAAACAGAGTGTGCAATATTCCATTCTGTGTATGGATTATGTATACAGAAAAACACATGTGTATTTACACATAAAGAAAAAGAATCATTTATCCAGATTAAATACTGTGCTGCTGTTTGGCGTTTCTGGTTTTCTCTAAACCTGAAGATTTTGAAGATCATGTGTTTAATCATTCAATTTTTTTAAATAATGTATTATTTGATTTTCTATTCATAGGAATTTTTACTTTTTGTTAGTTTTGTAGTACCTTAAGGAAAGTAATATTAAAAAGAATTAACTTCATTAATTCATTATGATGAAATTTTCCAATATATATAC
>NW_008359214.1:4129905-4134766 GCF_000622305.1 Nannospalax galili
TTAATAAACAAAATTAAAGGATCATTAAGCAAATTTGATAGAACTCTGTGATGGGAAATGTTTATTATCAACTTGAAAATACATACTTCTGAATGTGTTTGTGAGGTTCTTTCTGGTAACATTTAACTGAGGCAGGAAGACACTACCTGAATGTGGATAACACCATCACATAAGGGTCCCAGATTAGATAAAAGAGGAAAAAAAAAAAAAGAAGAGAGCTAAGAACCAGCTTTCATCTCTCTGCTTCTGACCACAGATGCAATATGATTATGTGCTATAACAACATCCTTTCCCTACCGTGATGGATGGACTACATTACATGAAAATGTGAGACAAACGAAACTTATCCCCCTTAAGGTGCTTTGTCGGGATTTTGTTAGAGCAATGAGAAATATAATGAATATATAAATAGACAATCATTCAACTATATAAGAAATTTTAATACCATACTTTCAATAACAGAAGAATCAGGAAGGAAATAGCTAACATTAAAGAAAATTAAACATCTATCAGCTACCTAGATCTGAACAACATTTATAGAACAACCCACCAAGTATCAGTAGAATACACCTTACTTGAATTAGAGTTGAAGGATTTCATATTATATATGATACAACAATGATTATTATAAGAAAAAAATTAGTAGTCTAGGTGACTCTTTAAATAGATTTTGAGTCATGATGGTATTTTACTAGAATTCAGCAAAAGAAATAGATACTGAAAATTTCTTAAACTTTTGAAACCGTGAATCATTTTGTTCAATCCTAGATATGTATCCTAAGGAAGTAGAACATATGACCATACCCATGTTTATACAGATGTTTATGCAATATACATATTTGTAAAATTGAAAATAGTTCAAATAATACTTACAGATGAATAAACTATAAATATAATGCATGGTGGAATATTTCCAGCAAAAATAAGGAATAAACTATTGATACTGCAATAATGTGCTCTAGTTAGTCTCTTGTGAGAAAAACACTGACCAAAAACCAATTTGGGGTAAAAAGGGTTTATTTGGATTACAGCACAGTTCATCATAAAGGGAAGCCAAGGCAGGAACTCCAGGTTGGAACTTGGAGCATACATCATGGAGAACTGCTGTTTACTGACTTGCTTCACTGGCCTGTCTTTAACCTGCTTTCTTATACAACACAGCTTGTTGCCCAAGGGTGGTGCCAACAACAGTGAACTGGGCCCTCCCATAACACTCAACAATCAAGAAAATACCTCACAGACATGATCATAGACCAATCCAATGGAGGAAATCTGACAATTGAGATTCCTTCTACCCAGATGTGTCAAGTTATCAACTAAAGTTATCCAGGGAAACATGCTTGCATCAAAAATATTGAGGCAGAGTGGAAAATAACAGGCAAAAAGTTGATATTAACATGGCCCTAGTTATCTTGATTTTTATTTAATGCAGGTTATCAGAGAATGACAACAAAAACATCAGTGATTTTCCTGAAAAGAACACAAGAATTTGTGTAAAGTGTATGTTCTTCACCATCTGGATATTAAACTTAGGGATACATTAAAACGTAAACAAATGGGATTAAACATTTCACGTTATACAACTCATTGTTTCTCAATAGCAGCACAGAAGTTTAGGAATAGAAATTAAGATGAAAGTTTTAATTTCCTTCAAACACTTTATGAGTGTATATTTATTTACAAAGCTATGGGCTCCATGATGCTTTCATTCAAGTGCATCATATGCTTGAGCAGGCTCTCCATCAATCTACTACCCTCCTTATACTCTGTCCTGTACCTTACTAGTTCTTTTTCTCTGCCCAAGAGGACAATTTTTGAAATTTTATTATAGTGTTGCTTAGCTATATCCTTGAAATTAGAGCAGTCTCCTCTACAGAGAGGAGTGAGGCTTACAGTACTTAGGAATCCAAAGAAACTTACAAGTTGAAGAAACACAAAACTTTACAAGATTCACAAGGTCCCTCCCCAAGATTATAAAAGCAAGAAGTGATTACCAAAAAGAACAGCCTACTTTCTCCAGGGGAGATGAATACAAGTTGTGCAGGGTACTCCAGAAATGTAGCTGTTGTGAGTTATCACCTATATTTGGGAGCGATTTCCACTTGTGCAACTGTCTTTGAGTTACTCAGATTACTATAAGCATGCCTCACTAGTGCTTCTCTAAGTCCATTAAATTCAGCGGTTCCTTAAGCTAGACTATTTCTATCATCTGCTACCTTTGACTTACATGGAGAAGGCAGATATTTTTTTCACATTTCCCCAAGAAAAGTTACAACACACACACACACACACACACACACACACACACACACACACTGTAAAACCTGCTTGTACTGTGTTCTTTATGAGACGGGGTCTCTCACCTGTACCCCTGCACTTTTGAAGGTGGGGTAAGAGGATCGTGCATATGAAGCTAGACTAGGCTACATAGTAATTCCAGATTTCCTGAGTTACTTGGCAAGACCCTGTTACAAAAACAAAACTGGCTTATTTGGTTAAATTTCATTTTCATATTTGTTTAAAAATGTTAGTAAACTATGTAGATTTATTCTATCTTTCCAACATGTAAGCACAATAGCTGTTTCTATTTAACATAGGTCACAGAGGATCTGACAAGTAAAATAAATAACAAAAATGTATTTGTGTCAGATTAACATTTATTTTAACAGTTATTTGAAAGTTTAGTATGTTAGCTTAGCTTTTAATTTTTTATTCAAACATATTTGCATAACATTTACTTAAAAACAACCTAAATATGTGAAATTGCTTATTAATCATTGCAGTGAATATTCTAGCTGTAAAATGTAGCCTAGTTATTTTGACATTACTGCAAATTTTACATGATTATATAAAATGTGAGTTCTACAGATGTGCATAAACATTATGTTCTTTCAATTTTTTTTTAAAAAGTTATTTCTTGGAGAGTTTCATACAACGGATTTTGATCATATTCTTCCCCTTTCAAATCTCCTCAGATTTTCTATCCCCTCTCTACCCACTCACCTTGATATTTTCTTTAGTTCCTTTAAAACCCAAAGCGAGGGATTTTACTATCTACATATTCTTGAGAATGTTAACATCCCTAGAACAGTGTCAACCTAACACCCTTCAAGAAAACTGACTGTTCCTTTTCTAAAAGCTATCATAAAGCAATTGCTCCTCCATTAGGGGTGGGATTTCATTTTATTCTCAACTTCCTCCTCCATGTAGAGATTTTGTCTAGCTTGTGCTTGACCAAGTCTTGTTCATGTTTAACAATTGCTGTGAGTTCATATGTGTAACTGCCCTGCTATCTTAAAAACACTCTACTTGTAACTCTGCTTGTAGTCACCCACTACCTCTGACTCTTAAAATCTCTGCACATCCCATTCTCCCACAGTGATCCCCGAGCTTTGGGGAAGGGAGTGAAAGAGATATCCCACTGTGTACACAATTCTTAAGGAATTTCTGCTGTCTGCATATCTGTAATATATCAATGTAGTTTTATGAAGATATGTTTTAAGGACTAGGTGAATTTGAATCTCATTATGAGCCAAAGACTCTTGGATACATCTACTCAGCTCCCTTCTTCCTGAAGAATGTTCTGTTTGTAATGAATGCTGGGAAAAAAAGAATCTGTGACTTTTATCTCTATTTTTTCCATGTATTGTAGCAATTTTGTAATCTGAGCATTAGTTGTCAAAGAATAATGCTGTGGAGCCCCATAGCAGGACATATCCAAATGATTGAAAGGAACATGTTCTGAGAAGTAACAATCCATGGTTTGATACGAAATGCTTTTCCATTTTAAAAGGTTGCTAAGCTTCAGATCATTAATCAGGTATTGGATTTGCAATTACTGATACCATCCCTTTTACACCAGTTGGACATTTGTGTAGACAAGCACAATCAATCAAACACTGATTCTTTGCATGAATAAGTTACTTACATTTTTAAAACACATATACTGATACATACACATACATGAATATTTGTAACATAAAATGTTGACTTTTAATTGGAAATAATTTTCTTCTTGTGTTGATATGAATTAAAAAACAATCTAACAAGTCTTCCAATTACCTAAGTATTAACTTTTACATGTGCTACTGAAATGGTGATTTTAAATATAGCTACATTGATGTTATTGAATTCTCCTTTTCATTACATATCTAAAAATGTAATTTTTTTCCTTAATACATTTGTCTTTAAAGTACATATATTTACTAATTTAACACTTGTTTAGATAGTGTTTTTATTATGTGCTAATGTACCAAATTCTATTCTAATATTGAATAGAAAATTATAACAATGGAAAAACTTTCTCACTGTCTAGAAGCAAGGAGATCTTTCAAGGTGTTGGCATCTGGTGAGGGCCTGGTTTGTTATCATTAAATGGAAGAAGACAAAGGGAAGATTAGGACACTCTACAGCCATCTTTTAGACCTACATGATTGCTTTAAAATTAAATTTACAGGGATTGAATTTTGAGAAATAAATTCGTATCGTATATATTTAAATGTAAAAGGTATGTGTGATTTTTAGCATGTTGAGTAATTTGAATTTTATTAAGAGAATTCAATATTCATTCTCAATTAATGGCTGTCAATATCACTGAAAAGAATGATGGTGGAATAGGAATCTCAAAATATTACACCTAACAGAAACATATTTCAAAAATAAGAATGCTTGCATATGTGAATGTGAACCAATGTTCTCTGGAACTTGTCCTTCCTGTATACACAATGTTGATGTCTGTGGCCAGGTCCAGAAGCTCTGCTGCATGTTTCTCTTTAGGGCATCCATGTAAGTAACAATTCTCTACCTCTCTCTCTCCCTCTCTCTTTCTCTATATATATAGAGAGAGGGAGAGAGAGATAAT
>NW_008359214.1:4135095-4146533 GCF_000622305.1 Nannospalax galili
GGTGACAGAAAATATTCATGCATGTTTTATTGACATTTGAACACTATGTTAATAATCATTCCATCACTGTGACAAAAGAGTGGAGAAAAATAACTTAAAAGGAGAAAAGCTATATTTTCCCTTAAGGTTTGAGGTTTTAGAGCATTGTCTTTTGGTGCCATTGTCTGGGCTACTAGTAAAGACAGATCATCATGGTGGGTTACAAGAACAAAGCTGCAAAATTTATTGAAGTGAAGAAACAGAAATCAGATGATGGTTAGGGGATAGAAAAGAGAGAAGAAGGGAAGGGGGGTAAATGAATGAGGAGTAAATATCCTGTACGTCACTCATGGTGACCTAACCTTCCAACAGGTCCTGAAGTCCTGAAGTTTCCAAGATTTCCAAATAGTGCCATCATTTAGACCATACCTTCAGTTCATGAAGTTTTCTGTATTACAGATGAAACAATAATAGAGATGAATGAATATCAAAAAATAAAACAAATATGATTTTTTCAAAAGGACTTAAATGACAACTTAATCATTTTTAAGTATGTACCTCCCCCCAAAATATCAAAGCTATGAAAACCTTTAGTTGTCACAACAAATGTAGCCAGATGCAGTAATTCAGGTTTACTATTTGAAAAAATATTGACTTTGATCAATACATAAAAGCAAAAGTGCTATTATTCAATGATGGTTAAAAATAAATAAGAAAATAGAAGAAATGAAAATTCTACCAAATTGGGTAAACAGTAATGTACATGAAAACAGATTTATCCAACTATGTGTAGACAAATGGATAAGTTTGCATGGATCTTGTGCATGCTGATATCATTGCTTAAGTTTATATGAGCTAGGTCCCAGGAGCCTGTAAGACTCTGTTTTTGTTTTTTGTTTTGTTTTGTTTTTTATGGTAATTCACCTCCTCCACTATTTCTTACAATTTTTTTCCCACCTCTTCTTCCACAGTGGTCCCTGTGTGTTGGATGGGTGAACTCTAATATAGGACCATTTGTGGTCTTTTGCATTCATCACCCTGTATTGTATGAGGAAGCTTCTCTGATGAGAGTTGAGAGATGCATTAGTATTCTCTCTACTCCGTGTTCCACTATGTTCATGAGACTTATGTGTAGAGATTCCGTTGTCTGTGTGTCACTTGAGGTAGGGTGTAGGAGACAGGCTTGAGCCTAGGGTGAAAGTCTTATTGACAGCCATACAGCAGGCCTGAGACAACGGCCCAACCACTGGAGCCACAAAAAATGCCTTGTGACATTTGCTCCCATTGGCAGATCATGAGACCGATGCCTAGAGCTCGCCACTCTCTAATCACCATCCTTGGAATTTCAAATTGCAACACTTAGATATTGCAACAGTCAGGGTCACATGGTTTCCGGGAATCCAGGCTCTGTAATCTGAAACCCAGCATGCTAATGAGGCATCCTACCCTATGTTCTGTGATAGGATGTTAAGTCTGTTATGCTACTAGGATGCTGAGACTGTTATGCTAATAAGGTATCCTACTTGCTGTACTGTGATTGGATGCTAAACCTGTTATGCTAATAAGGTATCCTATTGCTGTGCTGTGATTGGACCTCTACCCCTATATAAGCTTGTGCCTTCCTGCAATAAACCAGACCTGTGTCACTTAACCTGGTCTCTTGTGTATGAATGAGGGTCCGCTGACATCGTCTCCTCACCAGCCCTGGGGTCCAGGACCAGGCAAAAGCAGCGACAACAGGAGGCAGCACAAGGTGAGCAGAAGAGCTGCCACAGCCCAGGGCGAGCAGAGGAGCAGCCTCGACACCCATGAAAATGAAGGAGCAGCACCTGTGAGAATGGAGGAGTGGCGGCCGATGGCGGTGGCCACAGTAGAGCACTTCATTGACACTTATTCTCTATGTGTGACCAGTTGTGGAACTCTGTAATAGTTTCTCTGTCTTGCAAAATAAGATTATTTGATGAGTGGTGACAGACATATTTGTCTGTAAATGCAAGGTTCCCTATTTAGCATATAGTAAGAAATTGTTTGTTTAGAGATGTGACATAGTAAGGGTTTTCTCTAAGACCTATGACCTCTCCAGCCATGCGTATTTAGCTATGTTTAAAGTATCACACGTGAATTCTTGGCATTGTAAAACAAATTAAAACCAAAGCAGAGAAAGGAAGAAAGAAAGTAGAAAATATCTTTATAGGTCAGTAGATGGTTCAGGGGGTAAAGGTGCTTGTCAGATAACATGTCAGCCTGATTTCAATGCCCAGGATCCACATGCTTGAAAGAAAGAATGAGAACTGACTTCCACAACACTGTAGTTTGATCTTTATCTGTGTGTTATGACACATGCAGATGCCAGTAAATAGTAATGTATCTATATATGTATCTATATATCTATATATCTATATATATATATATTATAATCTTTCTTTGGTATCTATTTCAATCTTTATGACATTCAATCCATCTATCATAAAAAGCTGTGGGAGTGCTGTTAATTAAAATCAGATATAATTTTCATTGGAGAATTCCAAGTGCTTATATATCATATATTTATGGTTTTGTGTTGTTTTTTGAGACAATTCTCCCTGTATGCCCAACTGGCCTGGAATTAGCTATGTAGATCTGTTTGGCTTCTCACAGATGTCTGCCTATGTCTGCCTCCTGAGCACTGATTTAAAGGTTTGTGCCACCATATCCTGATATAAAAATATGTTTCTTCTTCCTTTATATCTGTATTAATTCTTCATAAAGTCACAGAATTCCAGTAGTTTTAATAAAGTAGATAAGACTGGGTAAACAGAAATGAATCATAAACTCTTTAAATGATAATTTACCAATAATATTTTCTGGAATATATGTATTTTCTGCGTATATGAAATAAGCATTCCTGAATTAGTCAAATCCATCATTATATACCAAAATATCCAGTGAATACAATTTCTCCTATACATTCACAGTTTTTTATGATTATAATCATACTTAATTCAACAACTAATAAACGAATTATATTTAATAACTAAAAGTCCATTACCTTGGACCTCTCCATGAAGAATAATGAAATGAACACATTATTACTGGAGCACTAATTTTATTCCCTTTTTTACCTTTGGGGTTCAGTCCTACTTTGGTCTGCTGTTTGAACAATTTCAATGAAGTTCTGGCATACTCCTTTAGAGTTCTTATCAATTACACTATTTAACATCAACAACAATTAAGTCAGAAGACAGAAACTGCAGTGACTTCAACTAGAAATAAAAAAATCTATTATGCAATTTTCCCTGAAGACTGGTGATTAATCTGCACATCTGTGGAAGCCAGGAGGCCTGCATACAGCCCCTGAGAGTCAGATTTGGTGGCTATATATCACCAAGTTGAGAGTCTACTAATTAAACCTCCCATAAAATACAACTATAAGGGTTTTGTAGAATGCTATCATTTGTAAGAAGCTTCCATTTGCATGCAATAAAGAATCGCATCAATAATTTATTGTATACAAATTTTAGAGGAAGTGTTTTGAGTTTAACTTACTGCTTTCAAATACAAAGCAAATTCAACTTTATCCTGTTTTTTAAAAGAAAAAATTGTCAACATCCAATAAATTATGTACTCATTGATACTTAGTAATTCTACATATAGGAAAAATATGTGAAATATTCTTTATCATTTACTTGAAAATTCAAAAGAGTTCTGTCATGGCTTTGTAAAAATATTGGAGCTATTGTAATTAAATTGAATTTTTCCAATTTTTCCATGGTATATTCATAAGTAATTGATACAGGAATTATTTCCTTTGTTTGTTTCTGTAAACATGGCATCATTCTCAAATACTGATCATAACAACTTAAGAACAAAATTTTTATTAATCTTTCTTCAGTATCTATTTCAATCTTTATGACATTCAATCCATCTATCATAAAAAGCTGTGGGAGTGTTATTAATTAAAATCAGATATAATTTTCATTGGAGAATTCCCAGTGTTTAAATCAATGTTAGATGGAGGGCTGTTATGCGCTCTTTCTATTCCTTTGGTGCTCTAGAAGCTGGCAGTTCAAAAGTAAAAAAAACCATTCTAAAATGCTTGAAAGAAATTGTGTTGCCCTGCTTTGATTCTATAGAATTTTGAACTGCTTGTGAAAAAAGGATGCACACAGCACATGAAGAAGAAGGATGCAGTGTTATTTCTCCTAAGTTGGATAATTCTCTGTACCTTACACACAGAGAGACAGTTGATTTTCTGTATCATTTTTCAAATATGATATGTTTTTTTTCAGTATCTGAGTACATACAAATAAGTCCTATGGGAGACACTGCATTTTATTGAGAATAAAAGCAAATAGGAATCTTGAATAGAGTATGTTATATTTTATTGCAAATTGAAGCCTTATCCTCCTATCTACTGGGCTGCAGGAAATGTAAACACTATAGGATGTTTTGTAAATACCTCACTACAAGAAATGAACAGACATTGTAACTACACTAATTTGACAATAAACTAAATAACAACATTAAGAAGCATATAAAACTGTGAATTCAGGTTGAACTACAAAAGCCCTGATAGACTGTTAACATCATTGATATAGCAATCCTTTAGACAAAGAATCACATACAAAAAAATAGAAGGGTAACAGAAATATTCATTGCTGCTGTTTTGATCATTTTTATGTATAAAGTCTAAGTTGTTTCAATGAATATATGACCCATAAGATTTTAATGTTTGTAATTTTACCCACAAAGATATCATCACTTTTTACTTTGAATTATAGGTAGATCTGTGCATATATGTAAGGCAAGATGAACATGTGGAAGACTGAGGATAACTTTCAAGAGGAGCTGTTTCTCTCTTTCCACTATGTGAGTATTGGTGATCAAATGAAAACTCAGGATCTCAGGTTAATAAGCATGCAACCTTGCACATTGAACCATTTTGCCATCCCCAAATTTTACTTCCTACAGCTTGCCTTTTTATAATGAATCGATGCATTGCTTTGCACAAAATATGACAAATGATTACACAATTTAAGCACATTAACACAAGGTCATGCTTAATATACAATTTTATTAATTATAACATATCTAATAATTCCTGGGAGACTAGAGATGATATTAGTACTAAAATATATGGTGCATGTCAGTTTTATTAATTAATTTTTATTTTAATAGTATGAATATTTTTAATGGATATATTTAAGTGCAGCATGTGGGTACAATATCTGCAGAGGCCAGAGGAGGACATCAAATCCCCCTGTAATTGGAGTAATAAATACGTAGCCACTGAACATTGAATCAAGATCCTCTACAAGAGCAGTATGTGCTCTTAATGTCTAAGTCCTCTCTGCAATCTTTCCACATTTTGTTTTGAGATGTGGTCTCTTTATGGAGTCTTGGCTGACTTGTAACTCCTTATACAGACAGGGCTAGCCTTGAACTCAAGGAGATTCACCTGCCTCTGCATCCTGAGTGCCAGGATCTAAAGATGTGCTCCACCACGCCAGACTTGTGCATGTTTTTTAAATGAACAATCAAGGATCTTTTCTGTCTTCTTGTTAAGCACTCATATACGATGCCTAGCCACTTGGATGTAATCTGGAAACTTATAAATCTTGCAGAAAGAGGCATCTTGTTTGTATGGAGGACTAGATAAAATTCTAGATATAAGGTATTTCTTATCATAGCTTAAACCGACTGAGAATTAAAAGTATGAGGACATTTTTTTCTATACTAAACAGACCTTTTCATTTACTCATTCTCAAAAGAGTAGAGTTCACAAAGTATTTATAAATATTACAGATTGCATTCCAAAGAGTACTTAAAATGTATTGAGGAAAATGAAGATGAAATTGTAACATTATTTCCTATAAAACCCTTGAACATCTGAAAGACTTTATCACCTTAAGGGGCCTTCAACCAATATTCCATAGAAACCAAGAAAACAAGATGTTTAGTTAAGAATATTGCTGTCTTCACTTTCAAGGACAAAAAATTGTTTTTGAAATACAGCACACCATTAATTTATGTTAAATATTTGTGAAACATTTTGAAATTGTCTTTGTGTACAATATATGGCCAGTTTAACTATTCTTAAACTTATATGGCAAGTTTTACAAGTCTCAAACCTCTACTTTTCCTGTTTTTAAATGGAGAACTTAAAAAATATAAAATGATAGCATCTTATCAAAAATATTTCTTCCTTTTAATTAGATGTTTAATTTAGGATAATTAACATAGTCATGGCATTCTTTTATGTCCTTAACTTATTTCTTTTGCAAAAAACATTGTTGCCCAGTGTTTTATTTTTATCCAATATTCATCATATTCTAAAAGGGAAAGTGACTCAGTGCCCAGTGGTTTTGCAATGTTCTCTTAGGGTAGGCATAGCCCTAATGGAATAAATGCTGAGGTTATAATATAATCAACTTTACACATCAGCGTGTCTAGACCAAGTGTTTCCTAGATATTTAGTAAAATATACTGTTTCTTTATAAATGTTAGGTTATTTTACAGTCTTTTTTTTCTAATTTACTCATGTAGTTAACAATGCACAAGAACCATTTTAGACTCTCCTGAGCTTCTAAAATGTGGTTCAGGGGCTGTAGAGAGCACTGGCTCCTCTTGCACAGAACTTGGGTTTGATTCCCAGCACTCACATGGCAGCTAACAACCATCCATAACTGCAGTTACAGGGGAATTTGACACCCTCTTCTGACTACTGTGGGCATTGCTCAACACAGGTACACTTACATACATGCAGGAAATACACTCATACAAATAAAATAAAAGTAATAAATAAATCTACCACACGATTCAAAAATACCACTATTTGTCATATGACAAAAGGACTTGATATCGTATTACAGAGATACTTGCCCAGTCATGTCTATTATCTCTCTTTTCACAGTAGCTAGGAAATAGAAACAAACTAAATGTCCTTTAATCAATTAACAGATGATGAAAATGGTGTACCTATACCCAAATGGAACTCTATTCAGCTACAAAGATAAACAGATTCATGAAATTTGTAAGAAAAGAGATGGAACTTAAAATTTTTATATTTAATGAGGTAACCCAGACTGAGAAATAGAAGCAAAACATGTTCTCTCTCATTTGTAAATTTTAGATCCAATTTTTAAGATATGAATATTTTTCCTGAATGCTTGGCAGAAGCTCAGGATATAGAAAGTGACCATGGGGACATGTTGAAGATGGAGCTCGAGAGATATGGATACTAGGAAAAAGCACTATCAAAGGGAAAAGTTGAAAGATGGGGGTTACTTTCATGGTGCTGGTTGGAGGAAGAGTAATATAGGGGAAAAGGGAGGAATATCAGGTAAAAAGAGCATCAGAAAAAAACACTGAAATGTATTATTTGATAAGCTTATTTAAAAATAGACATATATATTTGATTGCATGTGCATATGTGAGTAGCAGAAAGGTTTCAAATAAAAATCCCACTGTTATGCGAGAGAACCCTTCCTCCTATTAGTTAGGAAAATCCAAGTAACACCCAAAATAATATAGGCTATTCCCATAGCCCTTGCTTGCCTCCTAGATCTTTATTGTAAGATCCTGCTGGTGAAGACACCAGATACTACAGACATGGAGCTGATGAAACTGAGTTCTACATGACTGGAACACCTCCTCCCTGAAGACTAGCTCTCATAGTATTGAAAGATACCATGCAAGCAACAAAGGAAAAAATACAGTCAATGATCTACCCAGTTTAAGCCTAGGAACCACAGCAATGACAGTCCCAACAAAATATTTCTTTTGGGTGAAAAAGTAACACTTTTATCTTGGGAATAATCAAGAGTGATCTAATTTTGCTTAAGGCTAACTTGGTATTGAAAACCTAGACAAATTTGTGTTGTTGCAGAGGTCATAGATAGTAGAGGAAAACCTACTACTGCCACTTCTGTAAACCATTTTAATTTCTTATTATATTCTAAATACTTATCCTTATATTCATAGATAAATGTGAGTCTCACCACGCATCAAAGCAGTTTCTTTTTGCAAAAGATGGAGCCTATTAAAAAGATCCACAACTGAACAAAATGCAGAGATTAAGTAACATGATGGTGCCTAATCTCAAGTGACATTACCTCCAATGCAACCACTACACCTAAGTCTCAGGGAACATTACAGAAGAAGAAAAAATGAAAGAGCAGGGGGACCACAATGCTTGATTTTAGATAGGATATTCTGGACATGAAAATAAACATGCACCAATGAAATCCCCACAATATGGTTACCTGAACAAAACCAACATAATGGTTACAGCAATGGAGATGCCAATGTGGCTAGAGGAAATTTCACAGGGTCCTAACTCTGGGTGAAAAATTACAGGCAATCCACAGATACTGAGGTAGGAAGACTCAGTTTTCTCCAGAGATAATGTCCCTGATGGGTTACCTGATTGCCAAAGGTAAGCCCTAAACACACATGGATAGATGATCTTAGTATATCTGTCTATCTATCTATCTATCTATCTATCTATCTATCTATCTATCTATCTATCTATAATCTATCATCTATTATCTATCAATCTATCTATATATATGATATGCATATATATCATATATGTGTGTATTTGTAACCATAATTATCAAAGAGCAGAACAAGAAATTGAGATGGAATTCAGGTGAATGGGGGAGCATGAAAGGTGTTGGAAGAAGGAGGGTGAGGAGTGGAAATTATAAATAGTATTTGTGTACAAATTCTTAAAAAATAAAAAATTTAAATGAAAAGAAAAAGAAGCACATCCATCTGAAAATAATCATGTAACACAGATACCCATTAAATTAATAGTAAGTGTTTCCATCCTGAGCATTTTGTTATAATGAAGGCATTTTGTGTGTGTTATCACTTGGGAATATGCTACTGACTTTAGTGGGAATATGACATAGACAGTAGTTGTGCTATCTACTTTTTTAGTTGCTGTACTAAAACATTCTAACTTAAGGGTCAGGAGAGTAAGAATCCATAATTTTGGGGAAGGAATTGTAACAAGTGGCAGAATCAGGATGCTGACTACTTCTCCCCCACACAGTAAGTACAGAGAGTGGGCAGGAAATGGATTGAGGCTATAGCTATCAAAGCCTTCTCCCTATACAGTACTTCCTCCAGTGAGGCTGTGGAGCCTAAAAGTTCCATAACTGCCTCAAAAAGTGCCATCACCTGTGGACCAGGTGTTCATATACATGAGCCTACATTTTTTTTAACTTCTCTATTTTTTTCCATCTTTAATGCACAGGCATTGTTTAGTTTCAATATTTGCCACTATCTTGTGCAATTTTATGTCATTTCCTTCTTCACTTGTTTTTATTGAGCTTTTAAAATTTCATACAATTCAACATTTTCGACTCAAATTCAGACTTCCTCTTCCATCTGGGCCTCCCCTTAGGCCCCCATTGAACCCTATGAACTCTGCTATACATACTGCATCCTTTTTATTCAGGTGTGTATAATCAAATGTCTGTCACTGTAAATGCATCCAATGGAGTCTAGTCAGCTTATCCAGTGGTCCTAAGTAAGTCATACTCTCCCTCATACAGCAGCAATCAGTCTCAAATAGTTCTCAATCTAGTGTTGACCCAACACCTATTTCTCACTTCCCCTTTGGGTTCTTGGGTAATTGAGTTGACATAGGTCCCATTCTTGGCCACTGCTGCCACAGGCTCACATGAGCAAGCTTCCAGTTACCTGGAGGCCTTGATCCCTGTGTTCATGAACCAGTCCTAGACATTACAATCTTTCTGCCTACTCTTCCGCAATGGTCCCTGAGCTGTGGGAGCATGAGGTTCCATATAGAATTCCCATCCTGCACTCTATAGTCTTTTATTCTCCATAACTTGACAAGTTGTGTACTTCTGTGTGCATTGCACTCTGATGTACATGCAAGCCTCACTGGTAAGAGTTGAGAAGTGCATTGGCCCTTTCTCTACCCCTTTTTCCACTATTTTCCATGAGCCTTGATTGTAGAGATTTGACTGCAGATGTGTTACCTAGTACTGGGCATCTCCCAGGCATGTGTTCTCTGTGCCTGACCCAATGTGCTACTTTGCAGTAGCCTCCATCTACTGTAAAAGAAGCTTCTTTGATGAGTTCTGTATAGCAGGCTTGTCATGCTAAGGGTCATCTCTTCTATCTGGCATTGCATTTCCTGCCAAGCAGCTCCCAGTAGCCTACATTTTTAATTGAAATCACAGCAGCACTTAATGTTTTATGATGCAGATACCCAATGCAGAAAAACACAAATTTCTTGGTCAAAACATTAGCATTACTATGATTCAAAAACTCTGCAATACACTATTTTGTTCTCAAAGCTTTCAAAAATATGAGAAAAAATATTCTTTTGATTCAACTTAAAGATAGATTGCTTTAGCTTAACTTGTCATAAACTGAACAGAAGACCTAAATTTCATGGAATATTTTTCTTCTTCTATAAAATGGAATACTAGATAAGAACATATATAAATTTGAGGTAGAGATGTTACTTGAAAAGGATAGAAGATATTGGTTGTGGCGATACTGCCATTAATATGGAGTTTGTCTTGAACTACAGATCTGTGAGGACTTCTTACAGATCTGAGTGCCTTAAAGTTTCTTTTAAATAATAATGATCTTGGAATATATTATTAAAAGAAATATTACTTTTTATAATCTAATTGAATATTCTTCAAGCAGTTACATAAAACACAGAATCATTACAATTTCAGTTTGGGAGGGAGGGATATATAACTCATCTACATGCAGAGAGATAGCATCTATTCAAAAATAGATTGAATATTTGCCTCAGGCTAGAATGCCAGGCAATGGTGGTTTCAATCAACATCCTGCATGTATCTGTGAGAATTGCCTCTTTAATAGGATAGTCTTCTGAAAAGCAAAGAAAGGAACAGGAGATCCAAATGAGAGAACTGACAATGACATGTCATGTATATTTGACTTTAAAAGAAAGACAGACATGAGTAGCCTGGACAGCTTAGGAAGAAGTGAGATGAGCAGCAAGCACACGGGGACCCATTATGTCTAAAAATTCACAGGGGAGTGAATCTCTGTAGGTAGTCTATTGGTATAGGTGTCGAGTCAACGAATAGATTTTAAAAATATATCATTATAAACATGAAAATAAATGAAATTAACTGGAGTTCAATTGATCTACTCAAAAGTACTTTAACAATGGAAGCCGTGACAGAAAAGCAGTATGTAATTTTGCAAATATTGTTTCCATAATGAGGTAATTCTACTTATTTTTGACATACCTTTGAAACTGTACGTGGCATTGACTATACATCAATATTTGTATTGCAGCTCCAGAATTGTAGCTTATAACAATAAATGCATTTCATTGCATTACTGATATAGGATGAAAATTTTGTTAAATTTAATTTTAATCAGTAACAATTTTTAACTCATGTAAGATTCAGCACATGACGTGTATTTTACATACATTTCTTATTTATTTT
>NW_008359214.1:4146725-4154677 GCF_000622305.1 Nannospalax galili
ACACTACCTTCTCATACAACTTTGGTTAATATTATTACTACCACTGTCACTGCAGTCAATAGGGCAATTTTATTTTGAATAAGCACTGCATTTACTATGTCATAAGTGGTAACCAATCAATGTCTTATACATATTTGAAAAACTGATGTACATACTATCAGCTGTATTTAAATAGGTAATAATGAGGCTGGAAGATAGTTCAGTAGTTATGAGCACTGAGTGCTCTTACAGAGGACCCAGGTTCCATACTGAAAACTGCCCTAACTCCAGTTCCAGGGAATCCAATGCCTTCTTTTGACCACAGCAGGCATTGCACTAGAGGAGTGCATTTACACACATGCAGACAATTCATTCATACACATAAAAATATAATAAGATATATATTTTAAAGTAATAATTAAATTTATAAAGTTAAACTTCAGCCTTTTCCCTCAATGTCTGAAGACAAGATAGGTCACCAGCAGCTTTACTGGAGTCTCCCACAGAAAACCACCCAAGGTTCTTGCTTTTGCCACCTGCTTAAATCACCCTGGCCTGAGCAGAAACAGTCACTGACCATGAGCTGTCAGTGTTTCTGTCAATACAGGAAGGCTATAGAAGGCCATAGACTTCATTATATTGGACTAACCAACCTTTCTTGATTGAATTATTCAAGACCATCTACCCAGTGAAAGATATGCTTATCTTTGTACATACACTTTTAAAATATTAAGTCCTCCAATTAAACAAAAAATGTCAAGTAGAGAGCCCAACTTCTCAAAATTATCATGATTGCAAAAACAGTCTCTGTATCTCCATGATTTAAGAGTTAACATTCATGATTTGAACATGAGTTTAAATAATAGAGGGATGAATATTCTTACTACTTTATGAAATATCTATGAATGACATAAGCCCACAATTATTAGCTTCTATTTAGTAGACTGTAATGCATTATACTGGTCTGCATTTCTATTTGCCAAATATCTGGCTTCTGTATTTCTGGCTGACAGAAAAATTACATTTGCTGAAAAATCGAGTGACTAAATGCCTAAGGTTTTATTAAGTAGTTGTAATCATGAACAAAGAAGATTGCTTTCAGATTACAGTATTTAATGACGTTATAAGAGGCCTATAACTCTCCTTTACTTGAAGATTGTAGGAACGAAATGTCATTGTTGGCTTCTCTATAACTCTGTATGTCAGAGAGTGAACAATTTTAAAATACCGCAGCTAACTTGTTTGGAGGATTTTGCATAAATTCTACAAAAATTCCACTGTTATTTAGACCATTAATAGTTCTGTGTTTATTTCCAGCCTCTCTGAATTAAAGCCATTCTTCCTATATACATCCAATACCATACAAACACTTAATACTGCAGATAATTCCAACAATTTCTTTCACATACAAACAAATAACTAAGATCAAAATGAAGAAAAAGAATGATACTGTGGTAGTTTGAATGAGAATGTCCCCCATAGGCTCCAAATATTTGGACATATTATCCTCAGTTGGCACAGATTTGGGTGGCTTTAGGTGGTAGTGTCCATGCTGGAGGCCGCACATCACTGGGGCAGGTTTTAAGACTTCTTTAGCTTTGCTAGATTGCCATGTTCTGCTTCATGTGCCTGCTTCAAGACGTGATTGCTTGGTTTTCCTACTAGGGTCATTTTGCGTCCATTATGGATTCTTACCCTTGGTACTGTAAGCTCTCATCAATTCTTCCTTCTATACACTGCCTTGATCATGGTATTTTATCACAAGTGAAAAGTAACTAATGCAAATTCTGAAGAGGAAATAAAAACTCCAATCTTGTTTTTAAAGGGTCACTCCAAACTATCTACATCTAATAACAACAAACTTAGCTGTCATTGATATTTAACCTGTTATTTTTGATGTTTTATCATTTTTATTGGCTTTTGAGGTGTTGGTGGATGTGTTTACAGAGTGTGGTATCTTTGCATCTTTGTCTTCCTAAATGTTCTTCATGTATAAATGGAAACTTGACTTCAGCGTATGTAATGACCAGCAATTTATTAATTTCATGATTTTATAAACACCATGACATTAGCTTCTTTATTTATAATGTCAGGACTATAGAACTACATTCAGACAATTTTATGTCTATGTAATTACTATAATTCTAAACTGGTCTGCATAGAAATTACATTTATTTTTCAATTTTTTATAAATATTTTAATTGAGCTTTTGTAATTTCATACAATAGTTCTTAATCAAATTCAGACCCCCACATCCATTCTTCCCCCATCCACGAACCAGACCTCATGTATTCCACCATATATGTTAAGTCCTATCCATTCAGGTATTTATACCCAAATATCCTTCAGTGTAAATTTGTCTACTGGTGTCTAGTTACCCATCTATAGATCATATGTAAGGCATTCATTCCCTGACCCAGCAGGTCTACATTTATTTTTATCTCTTTACTTACAAAGTAAAATGCCTAAAAGAATCAACCCTTTTGATTTTCAAATTCAGAATTTTTTTAACCTCAAATTAAATTCATTTTCCCTGAATTAGTTCTTTTGCTTTTATTGTTTTGTACCCCTAAAGATTGAATCTAGTGTCTGCTAAAAGCAAGAGCTCTACTGCTGAATTACACTGCTAGCACTTGGCATCCTCACTTAAACCATGTAAACATCTTATTTTACTAGATCAAATATTCTTTATGTTTTTTGTATTTCTCACATTTAATAGCCAATATTAATCAATTTTTCTTGTGTTTCCATTTCCTGTCTGGGTAAAACTCAGGTTAAAATATATATGCATAATTTGATTACTTCTGATGCTAGTTTAGTTTCTCACTAAAGAAAATGCCAGTCTTGTTTATATTACTATATTTAAGATTCATTATGTTTTATAATTTCCTAATCCAGTGTCTTTCATTTATAAATACTATTTTATTTTCTGGGACTTAACTTACTAATTACTATGGAAAATATCAAAAATGTTTGTATTATCTTAAAAATTCCACAGCTATAATTTTTGGACCTTTAGCATAATTATCACTGTATACAAGAACATCAATCTTTCATCAATTAGGCATAAATTATAGTCTACAATTAATGAATATTTCATTATAATAATTTCAGGTGTTTTTTAAAGTTTTTAATATATATTTTTATTTTTAAGGCTTTCACACATATATTTATCTATGCAGAGAGTATGTTTTTGCACATTATATAATGGAGGATAATACAGAGGGAGAAAAAGAAGAGATACCTGCCATTGTGGATATTTGAAAAAGCATTAGGCAAAAATATTATTTCATGTTTACTTAAAAATACATATGTATATACATACATATGTGTGTCTGTCTGTCTGTCTGTCTGTCTGTGTAGTTATAATACTGCCCCTCAAGAGCAGTAGGCTGTCTAACAAAAATTCACTGCCAATCATGGAAAACTTCCTGTTGAGTTGTTGGCCATGGTTGTCCAAGAGGCTGACGAAATAGTATATGCTATTGCTTTTGCACTTGGTTGCTTCTGGGAACTTGAAATTAATACCCTGCTATTCAAGACAACCCACACTTCAGACATATAACTTGGAGGACTTAACTGAAACTGACATGGAAGCCTCCTTAGTGAGGAGTTGATCTTATAATATTAGACAATGTTATGCAAGCTTCCATGAGAGAAAAACAACCAATATTCCTACCTTGCTATGAAGCCTATGAACAACAAAAACTAGCTAAGAAAGATATCCCTTATGGTGAAATAGTGGCACTTTCATTTTGATGGAAAACATGCAGCTGTCTAATTAGTTTTAAGGTCCTCTCAATAGGAGAGACTTCATGCTTGTGCTAAAAACCTCATCAATTGCCAGTGGCTACAGAAGTTGCAGACCATAGAGGAGAATCTGCTACTGCCATTTTCTTAAACCAATATAATTTCTTACTGTATCCTACATGCTTAGCTTTATACCCACAGATAAGTTTAGCTATCATCTCTCATCAAAGAACCTTTTGCAACTGATGAAGACTATACAGAGATTCACAACAGGTGAAATGCAGAGAATAAGTGATCATTGGGTGTTTAACCCCAAGTGAGGTGGTATTAATAATACCACCCTATACCCAAAGCTCAGGAAGCTTTGTGCAAGAGGAGGGAGAAAGCTTGCAAAAACCAGAAGACCAGTATATCTTCTGTTAGATAGTATCTTCTAGACATGATAGGGAAGCTGCACCCATGAAATCTCCACGATATTATATCCGAAACAAGATTTGGATAATGAAGATACTGTTGACATATCAACATGAATGGGGATTCTCATCCCTTTATAAAGAGCTACAATGCAATCAATTACTGCTGAGACTAGGAGAATCACTTTTCTCCTGAGAAAATTTTCACAATAGAATATCTAATCCCTGGTGGTCTGTCCTAAACATGTATACTTTTGAGCAGTACTAAGTGGGCTCAGTAGGCTATATGAATACATATATCACTTATGTAGCAATAATTTAAAAATAGAAAAAGTGAAAGGAATTTGGAGAGACATGGTAAGTATTGGAGACAGAGATAGGACAGAAATGATGTGGACACAATACTCATGAATCATATTCTGAAATGAAATAACATAATTCCCAAAATACCTTAATAATTTTTATTTTTTCTTACTCTTTTTATATATTTTTATTGAGCTTTTGTAATTTCATGAAACAGTTGTAAGTCAAATTTGATCTCTTCCCCCATCCAAGCCTCCCCCATCCCCCCACCGACCTCATGTATTCTACCATACATGGTAGGTCCTATTCATTCAGGCATTTGCACCCAAATTTTCTGCAATGCAACTGTTTCCACTGCTAACTTGTATGACTGTTATGGCTGCATGTATGCAAGTGTGCCCATGTTGTGCAATGCCTGTAGAGGAGAGAGGAGGGCATCAGATCCCTTGGAACTGGAATTATGGACAGTTGTTAGCCACCATGTGATGCTGGTGTTTGAATTTGGGCCTTCTCCAAGAGCAGCCAATGCTCTTAAAAGCTGAGCCATCTCGCCAGCCCATAATTCCCGTAATACTTTAAATAAGATTATACTACCTATTTTCACTTGTTAAATATTTTAGCAGAAAGTATATGATTTATGAAAAATTTTAGGAATCATTTGTTTTATTACATTTAATAAATTCAAAACAATGGATTAATATTGAAACTATCATCCAGAAAACTTAATGAAATACATAAAGTATTTTACTATAATAAAAGTGCTAAAATTCTTTAAACATCTTCAAAATTAAATTTAGCTTTCCTTTTTATTCCATGAAATTATTTAGAAAAAGAGGATTTATAAATTTAAAAAATGAATATATGATGGACGTGGTGGCACACGCCTTTAATCCCAGCACTGGGGAGGCAGAAGCAGGTGGATCTGTGAGTTCAAGGCCAGCCTGGTCTACAAAGCGAGTTCCAGGACAGCTGAGGCTACAGGGAGAGATGCTGTCTCACAAAAACAAAACAAAGCAAGAGTCTGGGCACGGAGGGGCACTCAGGTGGCAAAGGCAGGAGGTTATTTTCAATTAAAAATGTAATAAATGTAAAAGGATTTAAACCATGAAAATACATTTGAAACCAATGAGTAAAATGAAAGGTAAAATCACAAATATGTGAACATAAGATAACAAATTCCTAAGTAACCACAACTGAGGTAGTAAAGAAAACATCCACTGAGAAATCAGAAAACACAAATATGAATGACAACAAAATACAATATAACAAAAATCACAAGACTGGTGCTCAGAAATACAGAGCAAAATATTTTTGTTGTTACAAAATATATTTTTATTGAATTTTGTGCATTTCATACAATGCATCTTGTTTATATTTAGACTTCCCTCCACTATCTATCTCAGGCATAGTCCTCCACTGAATTTCATGGATTTTTTCATATGTTAAGTCCTATTGAGTCAAGTTTGTGTTCCCAGATGTCCATTGGTTTGACTTCATCCACCAGAACCTAGTAACTTATCTAATGTCTCTGCCTTAGAGCAGTGCAACTTTCTTTCACCCAGCAGTAATCGGCTGTCAAAAAATCCTCAGCAAAGGTTAGGGCTTCTTTCCTATATCTCCAGTTCTATGTTGAATTTTGTCTGCTTTGAGTTTGCATGAGTCTTGTGAATGCTGTCACCAATACGGTAAGCTCATGAACAAGAACCCAGTGGCCTGGAAAACAATTTCCTTGTGGTCATTCACAACCCCTGGCTCTTACAATCTTTCAGCCACCTTGTCTACAAATGGTCCCAAGTCCTGGGTGGCAGAAATTTAATATGTGTCCTATCTGAAACATGTGCTCTGCAGACTCTTAATTTTTACATTGCACCAGTTCTTGTGGCTCCCTGTGTTAATTATCCTCTGTTGCATGAAGAATATTCTTGGTGAGAGTTGAGTGATGCATTAGCATTCTCTCTGTCCCGTCCAAGTATTCTGTGAGCATTAGGGACAGAGATTCCATTGTAGATGTGTCACTTAGGGCTGACTATCTCACAGGTAATTATTCTTTCTGATTGGTTGGTTGTAGAATTCTGTAATAGTTTCCATCTGTTGCAAAAAGTTTTTTGAACGAGTGGTAAAAGATGTACTTGTTTGTAAATATAAGGATATATATTAAGCATACAATCAGAAGTTAAGTTTGTCTAGGGATGTAACACACTTAGATTATTCTCAAGCATCTATGACCTCTCCAGCTATGTATATTTGGCTCTGTTTACAGAACCACATACGAGTTCCCTCCCGTTGTACTGTTTTTAATTCTTATTACCCAGCTATTAGTTACTACCATATAAAAGAGCTACTATGAGCCAATAGAGATACTTTATTATACCAGTCATTGTTGTGCTTATTATGTTCTAAAGCTGGTATTGGATCAATGATTGATTTTTTTTCCCCCCTTAGCAGTCTGCTATAAGAGCTAGAATCTTCCTGGGAGGAAGATTCCAGGTCAGTTCCAACTCAATCTCTCCATATCCTGTGTCTGAAGTATGTCCTGTCTTCAGCAAAAGGGTCTTACATTTAAGTTCCAAAGGGATATCAAGGGCTGTGGCTAAAGTCTGTCTTATTATAGGGTCCCTTGTACTTCCCAGATCAACAACTTGAAGAGAGGTTTCTCCCGTCTGGCGTGTCATATAGCCTACAGCTCTACACATGAACTAATATGCATATATTGTATGTTTATTTTTCGGGAGGCTTTTGAACTAAAATATTTTCCTCTGGATTTTCACACCACCTAAGCATAATTTATCTCTTCCTTTTCTCCCCCTATCTAAACCTGCCTCTTCCCTCCCCAATTAAAATACCTCCCTTTTTCCCCATTTCCCCCTTGGTATCACCTGTCTCTTACAACCCCCTTATGCTCATCTTTTCTTTTACCCTCATGGTTCCTTTCTATTCTCATGGTTCCTGCAGTTATATCAGGATATATACTCAAATATAAGCATTTGGAGCTAAGATTCACAGATAAAACAAGACAAACATTACGTGTTTTTCCATGCCTGTCTTACCTAACGTTGTTTAACAGTTTACACTGCCATCAATTTACCTACAAATTTTATGTTATTGTGTACTGCTGAGTAGTACTGCATTTTGTAATGTACTATATTTTCATTATTCATTTATCAGTCAAAGGACATTTATTTTGTTTCCATTTCTTAGCTATTGTGAAAAGAGCAGCAACAAATATGGCTGCACAGGTATCACTGAAGTATGATGAG
This sequence comes from Nannospalax galili, assembly GCF_000622305.1. Taxonomy (NCBI): domain Eukaryota; kingdom Metazoa; phylum Chordata; class Mammalia; order Rodentia; family Spalacidae; genus Nannospalax; species Nannospalax galili. The sequence goes on from NW_008359214.1 coordinate 4,154,428, forward strand.
TCCATTTGTTATATGCCCTGGAGTGGTACAAAAGGATCATACAGTAGATTTTGTGTTTTTTTAAGAGTTCTCCATGCTGCTTTCCATAGTGGTTGCACCAGTTTGCAATCCCAACAGCAGTGAATGAGTGGTCCCCTTTCAACACATTCTAACCAGAATTTGTTTTTTGTTCTCTTGCTCTTAGCGGTTCTTAATGGTGTAAGACAGAGTGTTAAAGAGGTTTTGATTTGTATTTCCATAACTACTATGG
>NW_008359214.1:4155360-4165963 GCF_000622305.1 Nannospalax galili
CAAAAGCTACCAGTGACTATGGATGTGATGTGGGAGCCATCTAGTATGGCGGGCTCGGAGCCACGGTGGCATAGAGCTGGGCAGCCCAGAGCTGAGCAGCATGGAGGTAGGCACTGGGTGTTCATTTTGTTGTAAGTCAGTCCCCTCCCCCCCACAATAATAATAAATGTACATAAAGATATGTTTTATGGTTTGCCTCATAGCACAAGAGACCCAGAGAGAACTCTGGTGACACATGTACAAGATTTCAGTGGCCAGTAAGCCTCTGCTTCCCTGTGTTCAGAAACCAGCCAGGCTCTAACAAACTTTCTGCCCCCTCTTCCACAATGATTACTGAGTGGTGGATGGCTGAGCTTCCACGTAGGAGTCCTATCCTACTCTCTGCAGTCTCTATTCTTTAAAACTTGGTGTGGCCTTCTGTATGCATCACACACAGACGCCTCCCTGGTGAGAGTTGAGGGATGCATTAGTCCTCTCTCTACCCCTTAATCCACTATGTTTCATGAACCTTAGTCATAGAGGTTCAATTGTAGATGTGTCACCTAGTACTGTGCATCTCTCAGACCTATGTTCTCTGTGTCTAACCAGGTGTGCAATTCTGAAGTAGGCTCAATCTGTTGCAAAAGGAAGCTTCTTTGATGAATGCTTTACGGTATACTTGTCTGTAATATAAGAATAGATATTTAGCATATAGTAAGAAGTTTCATTTGTCTTGAGCTATGGAAGAGACAGGGTTTTCTCTAGGATCTATGTCCTCTCCTGTGTATTTGGTTAAGTTACAGTGCTACCAATGAGTTCTCATTGAGAGGGCTTTAAGTCCAATTAAATAGCTATTCATTACCCTCAGATAACAGTGCCACTACTACACCAATAGAGGTAGCTTGCCATGGAATCAGTTTTGTCATATATTACAATAGGATCTCCTGCTTGTTTCTTAGTTCAGTTTTCTTAGAATATGTTTTTCCATCCTTTCACTCAAAGTTATATATATATGCCTAGAGGAAAGGTGAGGGTTTTTTGAAAATATGTGGATAGGTTACTATTATTTTATATTCTGTTTACATACTTAGTCTTTTTTTGTGTGTGTTTCCATACTCTATAACATCATTTGTGTTCATTCTGTGATCTCTTGAGTATGATCGTTTCTTTCTTCAATTCTTTTATACTTTGAGTATTCTCTGTAGGGATGATTTGGTGGACTTGAATTCCTTCAGCTTATTTGGATTATGGAAGTATTTTTCCTTCTCCCCTTAGATCATGATAGACTGTTTTGCTGATTAAAGTATCCTCGGTAGGCATCTGTGATCATTTAGAACCAGGAATTATTTCATCCAGGTTCTTCTGGCTTTCATATCTTGAAATGACAAATCAGCTTTATTATTCCTGATGGGATTTTGTTGTTAGTGGTGTTTTTTTTTTTTTTAATTTTGTTTCGTTGTTTGGTTTGTGACATGCTGTTTTATCTAACAGTTTTCAGTACCCTCTCTCCGCTCTGTACATATTCTGGTTTATTATTATATGTCAAGGGGTTTTTCTTCTGCTCCTTCTATGTGGTCTTTTTTACTCTTGTATCAATATGATCATGTCTTCCCTATGTTTAGAGAAATTTTCATGTATAATCCTCTTGAATTTCTGGTGAGTGACATTTGACTGCAATTTTCCTCCCTCAATGCTGATAATTTGTAATTATGGTCTTTACTTTACCTGCATATTTCATTTCTTTTTTTTTAAATATTTCATATTCTTTATTTGAGTGGTACAGTTACTCAACTTTGTCATCTAGTCTTGTTATTCTGTTTTCCATTCGTGAATTCTGCTTGTGAGATTTTCTCTTATCCTTTCTAATTGGCTTGTTGAATTTTTCAATTCCATGTTTATTTTGACTTGAGTTTTCTTCAATATTTTTAACTCTTTTGAAAATTCACTTTTCAAGTTCTGAATTTTTCCTTTCACTCAGACATGTTTTGCATTTTCTTCACCCTCAGTAAGGAGTTTATTCCTGTCCTCTTTAAGTTCATTGAGTTGATCGTCTGTGTGTTCTTTGATCATGTTTGTGGTTGTTCTCTTAAATTCTGAGTTCTGGCGGCCTTTGTGTGGTTCTCATTTTAGTACTCTTCTGTAACACTGGCATATTTTGGTGGAGGTATAATAGCTTAGTTTTTCATATTATTTATGTTCTTATATTGTTGTCTGGGCATATAAATTTCTTCTGCTGTTTGTGTCTGATACTAAATTCTATTCTGCCTTTGTTTAGTTGAAGTTTTATTTTGCTTATATTGCTGGTGCAGTTTGATTATTTTCTGGTCACTTATGGATAGTTAGTTACTTTGTATTTCAGGGTCTCTCTTTGGACTTTTTATTGCAGAGATAGGGTGGTTCAGACTTGACTAGTAAAGAGTTCTCCAGGAGGGCAAAGGGTCATAGACCTGGGTGGTGACCATGGGGATCCAGTGGCTGGTTTCTGGCAGACTAGTCAGGACATCTGAGGTGGTCTGATTGGCAGAAGACCTAGACCAAGTATAAGTTGGGCCTTCATGGGGAGAGTCTAACTAGCAAAGTAGATGTGATCTCTGGAGCAGGAAAACATAATTGGTACAGGTGCAAGGGGATCAAGTCTCTGTGTTGGGGTCTGAGTTACAAGGGTTGTCAGAAGGTCTCAAGCAGGAAAAGCACAAGGAAGTGAGGAGGTATAAGCCCAAGGCATGAATGGGGACAGTGTGTGTGTTGGGGGGGTTGTCTAATGGCTAAGCAGAATAGGTGTGGGCCCTGGGGTAGGAGAATGTCACTGATCCTGTTACTGGGGTATCACGGAGTAGTCAATAGTTTTTCCTTAATTTTTAAAACTACACTGTTTGCAGGAGTAAAGTCATTCAAATCTGAATGCCATCTCTAATTTTACCTTGCAGTTGGTGTTTTTGATTTTCTTAATATCTTAACACTATATATTGAAATTTGAATGTATAAAGAGATATACTTATTCTTTAGTTGTAAGTCATTGACATGAAAGTATGTAATACCAAACTACTACACTTCATTTTTCATGAAAAATACTTTGAGTTTAGTGGTTGTTTTAATATTTTACATAACTTCTAAAGACAAACATAAGATAAATGGTCAAACTTGAAAAGCAAATTTTACATGAAGAAAATTTTGACTATGCCCATTGCAATGCCATGTTTAGTTTATAAATATATTAAAGACAAATGCCCAAAGTCAGAAAATTAATTTCAAATATGCTAGAAATATAATATTAAATAAGTTTGTCTTCAAAACGTTTGAGTAGAGGCTAGAGTGATTACTCAGTATTTAAGAGCACTGTTTGTTCTTGCAGAAGACCTGGGTTTAATTCCCAGCACCCACATAGTTGCTAACAAGATTTTGTAACTCCAGTTCCAGTGTATCTGATGCTCCTGGTCTCCATGAGCACTGCATGCACAGGATACATTTACATTCATCCTGGCAGAATACTCATACACATAAAATACAAGTAAATAAACAAGTAAAATCTATAAAACAGTTTACATTGCAAAGAGATAACCTTCATATATTTAGTTTGTCTTTTCTCTGGGTTTATATTCTCATTTCCAAATTGAAAATAGAAATAACCTTATTTTTATTGTTTTTTATAAAAGTGTTTGTGTACGGGCCGGGTGTGGTGGCACACCCTTTAATCCCAGCACTCAAGAGGCAGAGGCAGGTGGATTTCTGTGAGTTCAAGGCCAGCCTGGTCTACATAGTGAGGTCCAGGACAGCTGGGGCTACAGGGAGACCCTGTCTCAAAAAGACCGAAAAAAAAAAAAAAAGTGTTTAGGTACTTTGTCGTTGTAACCAAAACCCCTGACATAAACAAAGGCAAGAAAAAATTTAAATGTTTTTAAATGTATTTTTTATGTGTATGAGTGCTGTGCTTACAACTATGTATGTGAACCATGTGTGTTATGTATCTGTTGAGAACAGAAAAAGGGAGTTGAAACCTTTGAAACTGGAGTTAAAAACTCCTGTTAACCAACATGTGGGTACTGGAAAGGAATCCTGAGTCTTCTGAAAGATCAGGAAGTACTCTTAGCCACTGAAGCATCTCTCCAGTCCAGGAAAGATTTATTTTGGCTGATAGGTACAGAAAAGTTTAGCATCTCATGCTGAGGAAGTGTGGAGGAATAATGCAGCTTTATGGTGGTCAGAGCCTGTGGTGTACATCAAGAAGATGAAAAAATGTGACAGGAGCCAGGAGCCTGATGTGGCCCTGAAAGCCTGCCTTTGTAGACTAACTTCTTCCCATCTCCTGAGATTTCTACTTCCCAGGACAATGTTACTAGTTGGAGACCAAGTGTTCAAATATATGAGAATGTGGGGGGTATTTTATATTTAAACTGTCAGAAATAGTTAAATGAGTGCTCAGAAAATGTATATACTGATTTCAGTAGGGCCACTGGAATTAATGTTTAAATTTTTCCTCATTAATTTATCAGTAGTAGATTTAAAAAATTCTGTCAAATGTAGGCAAGTGCATGCTATGTCAAAATGTCAGTAAGTCGAAGCATCGTGATGTTCTTTTCATGTTTTTATTTAAAATGTAATTATGCTGTGAATAAGAATGAACTGCTGTTTTCAGAGTATTAGACTGATAGACATTTCTCATTTGTCCTTGAATTTGTTACAGAAAAAAGCATATATATCCATAAAGTATTAAATAGTAAAAGGTTTATCTTGATGATATGAAAATAATTTGACAAACCCTTCATATTTAATTATATTGCAATACTTGAGTGATATATGAATTAAAACATGTTTTAAAATAAGAAATAATTGCAAAATGTATTATTAATTATTAAGAAGTTCAGAGTATATTAAGGAAATAAGTTGACAAGGTGTTATGATAAATAGTTCTTCAGTAAACAGAACACTTAGAATTACTTTTTACTTGAATGTCATTTGACATTTTCACGAAGAAAAGCTATAATTTGTCTTCAGGAGCAAAGAACAAAACCTTTTGAATTGAATGAAAAAGAGAATCACTTGAATTTATAGCTGGCCAAAGATAGATTTGAAAAACTAAGTCTCCAAAGATCTAAACTTAAGTCCTTTTGATTTTTAACATATAAAGTTAAATAGGAAAATTGTATCAGATATTGAAATGATTTGAAGCCATTACAAAATCAAAACAGTTCTCCACCCACCTAGAATAGAGCCTACACTAGAGATATATTGCAAAGACTTTGCTTGGAGTTGAATGCTTGGAAAGATGAACATAATTCTCAGAATATTTTAGACATGGAAGAATTCTAAATTATATTTTAATAGGCCAGGAAGGTATTCAAATATTTGAATGTTCATAGATGCTCTTCCTGCAGAACATATTTCCTGCAGAACATTTAAGGAATTGTAAATTCCTTGAATTTGAGTTATTGTTCCATCATCTCTATATGCTGTGTTGTACTTGTTCTTAAATCACAACTCTATTAAGTCATTGATTTTTCAAGAAGTCAGGTAGCTTAGAGCTGGTTTAGAATTAACATGCTATCAAAAATATTCCAAATTAAACAAAATTAATCTCATTACACTAATATTCAGGGTTTTTGTGAGAAGAGAGTCCAGTAGAATATTTTGAATATATGATATAATTTGTAACATGTATATTATTTGTTGTTTAAAAATAAATCTTATCCATTATCAGGCAGGCATGGTGGCACATGCCTTTAATCCCAGCACTTGTGAAGCAGGGGAAGGCAGATCTCTGTGAGTTCAAGGCCAGCCTAGTCTCCATAGTGAGTTCCAGCTCATAGTCTCCATAGTGAGGGCAGCTGGGGCTACAGGGAGACGCTGTCTCAAAAAGACCAAAATAATAAATAAATAAATAAACAAAGAAACAAACAAATAAATAAAAATATCCAATATCAATAACTTAAAGCAACTGTGATTATTTCTTATTCTGTGGGGTGACTCTAAAGACTTTTGCTGTTGATTTGACTCAAGATTGTAGATAGCAGTGTTACTAATGTTAATGAGTCAAATGGTCTCCTACCTGAATCTATAGTAACTACTATTCTTAATTTAGCCTCTAACAAATAAACGGCATGACTTGTACTTCTTTAATGTGTAGTATCCAGGCTCTGAGCTATAGTGGTAAAAGTACTGTATTTTCTTGTGGCCTGGACATATATACACCAAAACTTCTGTTTGTTTCCTTTATTTAACATAAATCTAATCTAGAACTCCCATTATGATTTAAAGGTGGAGGAAATTATTGGCTAACATGTTAGAAGACTAGCTTTGTGGTAAAACAGAGAAACAGAGAGATGTTATGATAATTTTGATTAATTTCTGAAAAAAAAATTTTGGTTAAATTGAATAGGGAGAAAAGAAATAATAAAAAAAAATTAATAAATTCTAATCAATATATTAAATTATGCTGATTATAAAAACATAGGATAATAGAGAAACTAGTTTATAAATTAAAATTATGATTTTTCTGTGATTTTATCTAATCTTATTTTATTTTTATTTAAATATTTTTATTAATACACTGAGAACTTCATACAATGTATTATTGTCATTTTTTCCCTTCCAAAACCTACTCCCTATCCACCCCACCCTCCCTACCCTATACCCATCCCACTGTGTGTCCTTTTTACTTTCCTCTTTGCCGCTACAAAGTCCAATACCCAGTACTGTAGCTCAAATACACTTGGATGTAGAACCACCCTTAAAGGAAACTGATCCTTTCTGTTCCAGCAGCTACCAAATACCAATATATCCTCAGGTAAGGGTGGAATCTCTGGCCCACCTCTAAAGTTCCAGGGTGGGTTTTAATATTGCTTGAGCTTGTGTGGGTCTTGTATGTGCTATCACATTGCTATGAGTTCAGAACTGCATGTTCTTTGCTGTCTGAAAAGCACTGTGTTCTTGTAGTTAACCAATAACTTTGGTTCTTACAATCTTTATATCCCCAGTCCACTATGAACCCTGAGCCTCAGAAACAGGGATGGGACATGGACCTTTATTTTGGAACCAAGCACTCCTCAATCCCTTAATTTTTTCTCATTGAAAAGTTGTGAGTCTCTGGGTTAACTGTTTTCTACTGTAAGCAGAAACTTTTCTGATGAATGTTGAGAGATGCACTAATCTACAGGTATTGTAAAAAATCATTAGAAATCATTTTAATACTATGCTCCTTTAGCATATTAAAAGTGGGTTCCTCCCGTAGGGCTTATGATCTATCTAGCCATAGGTTCTTGATCCTGATATCAGTGTCAGGTATGAGTTCCATTTCTTAAAGTAGACCTTAGATCCATTCATAGGGTGCTTGATTAGTCCTATAACATTTATGCCACTAGCACTAGAGGGCATCACTCTGCTCACAGGTCACTCTAGGACCTAAAGAAATTCAACCATAACCCCAGGTAGCAACCATTAATCTCAATCTTTTTGCCTACCCTGTTCCTTAACAGACATTCCATCCACCATGCCACTCCATGACTGTGTTGAGTCATTATTTTTATAATAAATATTTGTGTCATTATCTTTCTTTTTATTTATTTCATTTAATGTGTTATGCATGCATGTGAGTAAGTTCACCCATGCTGTGCAGTGTCCATGGAAGACAGAAGAGGCCTTCAATTTCCCTGGAACTGGAGTTACAGATGGTTGATAGCCACACTGTGGGTGCTGGGATTTGAACCTAGGTCTTCTGCAAGAACAGCCGAGCTCTTTAACACTGAGTCATCATTCCAGCTCCTTGAGTGTCAATTTTAAAAGAAGATAATAGTATTTTGAATTATATTACTAGAATATGTTTAAAATCAAATACAAATGTGACATAAATAGTTCATATTATGTTGTAATACAGCATCCTTTATTATGCTTAAGAATAAATTGAGGTGCTGGAGAGGTGGCTCAGCAGTTAAAAACACTGATTGTTCTTACAGAAGACCTGTGTTCACATCCCAGGACCCACATGGCAGCTAACAACTGTCCATAACTACAGTTCCAGGGTATCTGGCACCCTCTTCTGTCTACCACTGGCTTTGTATGACATGGGTGCACCTACACACATGCAGGCAATACACATATACACATAAAATAAAAATAATAAATAAAATATCTTTTTTAAAAAAGAACAAATTAGTACATTTTTAGTAGTGTCCATAGTTCTTAAGAAGCATTTTATAAAATTTTACCATCTAGGTAATTATCTCATACCATTTTTTATCTTTTGAAATTTTAACTATCATAATTATAAAATGAGTATGTAAAATAATGGCATTTTTATTAGTAATTCAAATTGTTTAAATTTGTCTACAGATTGCTTCTGTAATTGAAAATTATAATAGTTATTTTCCATTGCAGTGTATGAAATACTTGAGATCTACATAAAATAAATGAGTTATTCACTTTAGCTCACCGTTTCAGGTGGTTAATTCCATCATCTTGGGGTGAATGTGACAAATCAGAGCAGATCTTCAGTTACTGTGGACTATTGATGGCCAGGAAGTAAAGAAGGGAACAGAGGTTCTCAGCTCACTTGTTACATTCTTCTTTTACTCCATACAAGTTACAATCCAACAGGCTGATGCCTCTACCTTCAGAGCATGTCATCCACCCTTAAATAATGCTTTCAGGAAATGTTTCATAAACATAACCAGAGGTATATTTCAGTCTTCTAACTCATTCTAAATCCAGCAAAGCTGTAACAAAGATTAATGATCACAAGCACAACTCTCTCAACACCCAAATATATTACTTTAAATCATATAATTATATTTTGAGTCTCTGAAAAGTCTATAGCAATTCCATAATAAAAAAAGCAAAAAAAAAATTTATTTAATGAGTGGCTACTGGCATGTATGTATGTAAATATAAGGATTCTTACTTAGCATCTAGTAATAAATTGCATTTGTCTAGTGATGCCACAGACAGGGTTTTCTCTAACATCTATGACCTCTCCAGCCATGTGTATTTGTCTATGTATAGTGCTACATATGAGTTCTGTCCCAATCAGTGGGCGTTAAGTTTACTTATGTAGCTGTTGATTATCCACAAGATAAAACTGTTATTACTCCACATTCAGTAGCGTGTTGTTTTAGCCACATGATTTTGTATAATTTCTGTAGACTGTTTTGCTAACACTATCCACATTTATTCCTTTGTGGTCTGGAAGAATTCAGAATGCTATGTTAGTTTGCCTGTATTTGTTGCGATTTGTTTGCTGACTTAATATTTATTGGAAGTTCCATGGGATGCTCAAAAGAATGTGCATTCTTTAGTGTTCATGTGGAATGTTCTGTAGATGTCTGTTAGACCCAATAGGTTTATTATATCATTTAACTCCTGAATTTCTCTGATTAATTTTTTTTTTGATAACCTGTCTGTTGCTAAGAGTAGGGTAGTAAAATTACTCATGATCATTTTGTTGTGAATAATTTGTGGCTTTAAGTCTAATATTATTTTAATGATATTGGGTACCTCTGTGTTTGGTGCATCTATATTTAGGACTGTGATATCTTCTTGGAGGACTTTTTTCTTAATGAGTAAGAAATGTTTGTTTTTACCTCTCTTGAGTAATTCTGGCATAAAGATACCAGATTCTAATATCTGACAAAATAGATAATAGATGAAATTTTAGGCTGTTTATTTCATAGTTCTGTTTGTTTAAAATAAATTGTTTCATCATTTTATCCTGTGGTCGAGACTATTTTTGATGACAACTGTGGTTCTTGGACTCAGCAAAAAGATGAATTCTGTTTTATATTCAAATATGTTAGTCTGTGTCTACTTGCTGAAAATTGATGCCATTAATATTCAGTTTATTATTGAAAGATGTATATTTAATTCCTGCCATTTTGTTGATTTATGTTTCCAAACAACAGAGAAGTTGCTTATATGAACTCACTGAAGTGGTGACAGCCTGGGTAAGACCAATGGAATCTTAAGTCAGAAAAAATTGCTATCATGGAAGGGTTAGGTGAACATGAAGTCCCAACTTTATGTAAATAACTATTGACAATTGATAGCTGCTGGGAGTTAGTAGTATTATTATAGAATGGGTTGACCAGGTTTCTTGGAATGAATCCACAACAAAGTTCATTTGTGGAACACAAATTAGAAGAAAGGAAAAAAAAATATTCAAAGCCGGGTGTCATAAATACCTGATCACATGCAAAGATAGGTGCTTCAGAATAGAAGCTGCTTTTTCATTAGAGCTATGAAAACCAGAGGGTTTGAACTTTTGTCCTAAAAGACATGGAAGAACACAGATGCTAGTTTAAACTACTGTATCTTTAAAAAACTCTCAGTTGTTATGAAAGGAGAAAGAAAAAAACTTTCCACAATAAAAATATTTAAAGAATGTATCTTTAATAAACCAACACTAGTTATTAGAAGAAATATTTCAGTCTGAAGACAAGATTAAATACATTGAAGAGGGCACAATAAATAACTATACAATTCCAGTAAACCAATAAAGATCTAAGAAAAAAATCAAAATAACTGCTAATATTAAAAGTCTCAATTGCATAGTAAAAAGACACAGTCTAACAGGTTGGATCAGAAAATAGGTTCCATTTTCTTGTTGCCTCCAAAACACAAGCCTCACCATGAAAGATAC
>NW_008359214.1:4167179-4170691 GCF_000622305.1 Nannospalax galili
GCAGTTGACACTTTTAAAAGAGACTATGGGCTTTTAAGTGGTTGGTTTTTTTTTAAGGACTGTGGGGCTTTTAATGGTGTACTGACTTTTAGAACATTATTTATTTAATAACCACATTAGAAGAAGCACTTCATTACAACAGCATTGACATATTCAATAACAATTTCCAGAATTAAGATGCATCTCTTTAAATTTGGCTGTAAATTTTTAGGTTAACAATTGAATTAATATAGTTGTAAAATACTGTACTCACTATAAATCTTATGACATAAAATTGAATGAGGTTTTAACCTTTTAAAAATATCTCCATTTCATTATTAAAATATACTGTTTCATACAGAAAAACTAATTTTAATGCAACTAACACTTAGATTTTTCCACGTGTCTTTAATCTCTATATATCTGATTATTATTAGTCACAGTTGCTTACTTTCTGAGATCCTTGACACGTGAGATAGACAGATATGAAGTCATCAGGTAGATTTCAATGGTAATATTTTTCACATATACTAATTAACATGCAGCAAACTTTTATGTTATTTCCTCAAATTTAACTCATTTTTAAAATTTATTGATTATTTTGTGTATATTTCATACAGAATATCCCAAACAAACTTATTCATCTATATACCCACACCCCAAGTGACATCCTCCCATGCCCCCCCCATTGGAGCCCATATACTCTGCCATCCCTGTTACCTTCCACTGTTTTGTCGGTGCCCCCAGCCATTCCCCAGTGCTTTTCCATCCACTAAGTCTAGTCAGTCTATCTGGAGTCCATTGCTTTATGAAGATAAACTCTTCCTCATCTAGCAGCAAGCTTTTGCCAGTATTCCTTTAGATAAGATTGGGGTCTGCTCTCATTTTCCCATTTCTATGCTGGGTTACTGTCTGGGAGTCTCTTGGGCAGCCCTGGCCAACAACTCAAAGGAAGGTATCTCCTGTCTGAGTTTTGTTTCTTGTTATGTAGCCTTTGTCTATATGCATGGACTGTTAAACAATTAATATTGTTCCCTTTAAACTTTGGTTATACAATCCTTTTGGTTGTTTAAGACCATACAGTTGGTCCAGAAAAACCAATTTATTTTTATTCTTAAGGTTGTTTGAAGACCTGTTCTTCAGTGGTCACATGGGCTTAGCAGGAGTCCCTGACTCCTTTCCTCTACCAGTTTCATCTATGTGAAGGTAAGTCAAAGGTCCTGCTTGACCATGGATGGGCTTCACTTGGAATCCTGTAGGAAATGTTTCCTCTGTGTTGACCCTTCTCTTTGTAGACTGGAAACTGGTTCAAGTCCATCTGGTGGGGTCTCCAGGGCCTCCTTGATCAAGAGGACAGGTGACTCATCACAGTTACAGGACATTTTGAGAGATGCTCTCTAGTCCCCTGGAACTTAGCTGACCTTGGAGGGCAAGGAGGAAAAACTGTCTTTTAAGGCCCTTTGACCAGATTAGAATAGACCTCAAATTATGGCTGTTAAACATCCAAGAAGGTTACTTTCACCAATCTGGTACTTTAAATTACCATGTGCTATGTAGCTTGGGCAAAGACTAAAGCTTATCAGATAAACCTTGACTACACATATATTATGTTTCTTGAGCTAGTTGTATGTGTAATTTGTCAGTAGGTTGTTGGACTAATATGGTTCCCTCTGCTGTTTTTTGTTGTTTTTTTTTTTTTAAAACTAGCTAGGCATTATTTATCTCTTACTATGTCTAACCCTTCCACCATAGTTTCCAATTTCAAGTGCCTCCATTTTTAGAAATGGAAAAAACGTGAGCACTTTCATTCTTTTTATAGGAATATATAGATTTTCCATCTTTATTTGTTAAAGAGGTATGTTTTGCCAAAGAAAATATTTTATACCATTGTCAAGATTAGATGCCCAAGACTGGAAAGATGATTCAGGTGTTAAAAACATTGGCTGCTCTTCCAGAAGATGTGAGTTTGGTTCACAGCAACCACATGGCAGCTATAACCATCCATAGCTCCAGTTCCATGTTATTTGACACCCCACACACTTCTGACCTCTGCAGTCATTGCATGAGACAGGTACACTTGCATACCTGCAGGCAATACACTCATACACATAAAGTAAAAATAATAAGTAAAATAATTTTGGGGGAGTCACTAGGTTTTATTTATTTATTTATTTATTTATTTATTTATTTATTTATTTATTTATTTATTTTGTGTGCATTTCATAAAGAACATCCCAAACAATCTTATTCATCTTTATACCGGCATCCCAAATGGCACCCTCCTATAGACCCCCCCCAACTGGAGCCTATATACTTTGCTATCCCTGTTACTGTCCACTGTATTGTCAGGGCCCCCATCCATTGCCCAGTGCTTGTCCATCTGCTGAGTCTAGTCAAATATATTTTAAGGTTAGATGCCTATAGTTGTGTGTAGATACTTTTCTGGGTCCTTTATTCTATTCTATTAGTGTACATTTCTACTTTTATTACATCTCTTTAGTATGATCCTACATCAGGTATTGCAATGCCTCCAGTATTGTTCTTTCTGATGCTTTGGGTATTTGACTTTGTGTCTGTACTAATTTTTGGTTGTTTTATTTATTGCAGGGAAGACTATAATGTAGGGTTTGATGGAGATTGTGTTTAATGTACAGGTTGGCTTTGGAAAATTAAGAATTTTGTCATTATTAATTTTGCCAATCCATGAGTGTGGGAGGTCTTTCCATCTTTAATTTCTTTTATGTATAAAAATTTTCATTGTATAATTCTTTCATCACATTGATTATTTTATTGCAACACACCTTATTTCTTTTTTCATCTGTCGTTAAAGGGCTTTCCTCCAGGTTTTTTTTCTAAGCAAGCTTATTATTGATATATAAGAAAGCTATTGATATTTATACACTGATTTTTTTTTATTCTGGTACATTGTTGAAAGTGTCAATCAGATCAAATATTTTTCTAGTGCATTCTTCATAGAACATCATGTGTAGGATATTATCTTTTTTCTATCTGCATATTTTGAAAACTTTTCTATTTGTCTCAGTTTTATTTCTTTTCTTATTTCTTTAAAACTTTCAGGCCTGTACTGAAAAAAATGATAAGTGATTGAGTGTGTTTATTTTAATCTTAATTTTCCATGAAATTAATTGTTTTTCCTATTTAATATAATGTTGGCTTTGTTTGCTTACGTAACCCTGCTATCTTGAAGTGTGTTCCCCCATTTCTTCTTTCTTCAGGGTTATTGTTATGAAGATATATTCAACTCTTTCACAAGATACTTTGGACAAGCCTATACTCAGTGTTATGTGGACAGTAAAAATTGGAGTTGATGAGAGTTAATAATTTCTTTAAAAGAGAAGAAAGTTCTTCGTCATGCTTATTGAGATGATATGATTTATGTTTTAAGTCTGCAAGCTGTACTACTACATTCATTGATTTTCATATTGTGTCTCAATCTTACACCACTAGGACAATAAACTTTTTTAATTTGTATGATCTTCAGCAAGTATTTTTAAATTGGGTTTGCGGTTTGC
>NW_008359214.1:4170709-4171953 GCF_000622305.1 Nannospalax galili
GAATTATTTATTTTTTTATTTAAAAATTATTGAATTTTTGTTCATTTTATACATCTTGATCAAATTTAAACCCTGTCCCCTATCTGTACCCTCCACATACTTCCCCATGCCAGACTTCATGCATTCTGTCATATATGTTAAGGACTATCAAATCAAATTTATGTCTCCAATTGTCCTTTGGTATGAGTTCATCAATTGGAGCCTGAACAACCTAACTGGCATCACTCTCTTAGAGAAGATCTACTCTCTCTTACCCAGCGATAATCACTTGTATAGCTCCTCAGGGCTGGAGCTTTGAGTTTAATTTTAATGTCATTAATAACATATATTAATTACATTTAATAATTTTTCATTATATAGTCATACATATCAAATGCATTTAGATCATATTCAACCCCTTTTATTCTCTTTTTAAATATTTAATTGAATGTTTGTGCATTTCATGCAACACATTTAATCATATTTAGATCCCTTTCTGTTTCTGCACCACCCTCATACCACCCCCACCAGATTTCTTGCATTCCGTCACATATGTTAAGGCCTACCAAGCCAAGTTGCTGTTTTCACATGTCCCTCAGCATGGGTCCATCTTCTCGAATCTCATAAACCTTAATCACCGCCTTAAAGAAAACCAACTCTGCCTCTCCCAGTAGTTACCTGTTGCCAATAGTTTATAAGTTAAGGTTGAGGATTCTTACCTATTTCCCAAGTTCTATGCTGAGATTTTATCTGGTTTGAGCTGCTTTCATGGGTATTGTGCATGATGGTAACATTGTTGTAAGTTCATATGAGTAACTTCCCAGCTAGCTGAAAAATTAAGTTTCTTGTGGTCTTCCACCCATTCGTGGTTCTTTCAGTCATTCTGTCCTCCCTTTCACATCTGTCACATGAGGAAGCTTCATTGGTGAGACATGAAAGATACACTAAAATTCTTTCTGTCCCCTCTTCTGCTGAGCCATTGGTGTAGAGATTGCATTGTAGATGTGTCACTTAGAGCTGGGCATCACACAAACACTTATTGTACATGTTTGACCAGTTGGGTAACTCTGAAATAGTCTCCATATGTTGGGAAAAGAAGCGTCTCTGCTGAGTGGTACACCTGTTTGCAAATATATGGATATATGTTAAGAATAATGTAAGAAATTATGTTGATCTAGGGTTGTGACAAAAATAGTTTTTTTTTCTTCTTCTAGGATCTATGATCACTCCAGCTACATGTATTAGTCTATGTTTATAGTACCACA
>NW_008359214.1:4172148-4172851 GCF_000622305.1 Nannospalax galili
GATTTCACCTGTCTGACACTGTGTGTGTGTGTGGGGGGGGGTGTAACATAGCGATATAGCCTTCAGCTATTCATGTACCCTTTATGTATTCTGTATGTGAATTTTTTCAGGAGGCTTTTTTACTCATACATTTCCTAATGTTTTTCATACCGCATAAGCATTGTTTATCTCTCCACTCCCCTGTATAAATAACCCTTTCTCCTCCCTCTTTGCCTAAAATATCCTTGTTTTCCCCAATTACCCCTTATTAACACCTGTTTCCTACTCCTCCCACCTCTCAAGCTCCTACTTCACCTCTACTCCCTTCAAGGTCAACAGTCTACACTTTTATCTTTTGCACTGTAATCATGCATGTTTAATATCAGTAGAAAGGTAATGTTGACTTCATACAATGATTGTTAATTTCTTTCCATATGAACCACTTTGAAGAACATTAATGTTAACTCTTCTTTAACCAAAAGAAAGAATTCATAATTCAGCTATGACTCTACCATTTCCTTATTTTTCATTTTGGAGCATTCTATATAATTGTTTCAGTCTTATTGCTGGCTATTGAACTATTTAAGCTGTTTAACACCGCTTAATGGATTTTTTTTTATAGATAATTGATCAAAATATATTCTATCCATTTCAAAGTTATACTTTCTTTACATTATCTATTCTATTTTATACAATCCAGGTTCTGGTATGGTTATGAATCCAT
>NW_008359214.1:4173136-4179829 GCF_000622305.1 Nannospalax galili
AATCTTCAAGAAACACAATAAATAGTATTAAATTGTTAAAAATTTCATTTCTGAGGTTAAAAATTTTCTGGCCACAGCTAAGATTTCTCAAAGGTAAGTCTTTTGGAATATTTATAAAAATTATAACCTAACACAAACAGTATGAACAGTGGATTGAGAGGAAAAAAATATACTAGATCAAAATATAAAATGTAACATCAGTGTTAAATCCAAAAGGGAAAGAAATCTCAAATATCTATTTAATTGTGTTTCTTGAAGATTCAAGAAGTACAAAATGAGTTCAAAAATATAATTATGTTTGGAAGTGAATATATCACAAATGTCATAAATGATAAAACACAATATGGTGCGGGTGAATACTATGGCATGATTTTTGAACATGCATTTTTTTAATTATTTTTTTCTCTAATTGATTTTTACTGAAATCTGTGTATTTCATGCAGAACATCTTTATCAGTCTCAATCATCTTTATACCACCTTCCTCACTGACATGCTTCCATAGCTCGCCACTGGAACCCATACATTCTGTCATTTGTGTTAAGTAAGGCCCATTGTGTTGTTAGTGTCCCCAGATATTCCTCAATGTAAGTTCATCTACTGAGGTGTAATCATCTTATCTAGAGTCCCTCACTTTAGGAAGATCAGCTCCTTCCCACATAGCAATAATCAGTTGCCAGTATTTCTTCAGCTAAGATTGGGGTCTGATGTGTTTCCTCTGTTCTATGCTGGGTTTTGTCTCCTGGAAGTTGTGTAGCATTTGTGTATACTGATACCATGGCTATAGATTCATAAGAGCATGGTCCCAGGTGCTTGTATGACTCTATTTCCATATGGTCAGGCACCTAGCTCTTACAATCATTCTGCCTCCTCTTCTGCAATGTTTCCTGAGCACTGGGAGGGTGAAGATTAATATGGGGGTCCTGTCCAAGAACTAGTATTCTGCAGACTCTTAATCTCTATGCTTTGGCCATTTGTGACCTTGTGTTTTCCTGGTCTTCTGAAGCATGAGGGAGTGGCATGAATGAGAACTGACAGATTCATTAGTAACCTTTTTACCACTCTTCCATGTTCTATCAGCTTAGCTGTAGAGGTTGCATTACAGATGTATAACTTGGGCCTGGGCAATTCATAAACAATGTCTGTGTGTGACAAGTTGTGGTACTTGATAATAGTCTCTGTCTGGTGCAAAAGAAGCTTCTTTGATGCGTGGTGAGTGGAATATTTGTCTGTAAATATAAGGATACATATTTTACACATGGTAAGTATATACATTAGTATAAGGATATGATGGTCTTGGGGTTTTTGCTAAAATCTATGACCTCTCCAGCCATGTGTATCTGGTTATGTTTACAGTACAACACTTGAGTTTCTTCCCACTGAGTGGGCCTCTAGTGCAATTAGGTAGCTGTTGATTGTCCCCAAGATAAAAGTGCCACAGGTGCACTAATGTCCAATGCTGGGCAAGCCATTGATGTGCGTATTTGGTCTTGAAGCTTGTGTTAGACCACTGATTGATGTTTTCCCTTGGCATCTTTATAGTGCTCTCCAAAGCTACGAGAGCTAACCTCAGGAGAAAGGGCTTCCAGGTCAGTACCAGGTCCATTGTTCCAAAACCTTGCATCTGAAATATGTTGTGTCTTCAGCAGTAGGGTCTTATCTTCAAGTTATGTTAGGCAATTAAGTAAGGGCTGTGGCAATAGCCTGTGTAATTTTGGAGGTCTCTTGGGAGAATCTAGCCAACAACTCAAAGGAATTTTTCTCTTGTCTGGCACTGTTTTCTTGTTATGTAGCCTTTATCTATATACTTGAACCCATGTAGATTTATTGTATGTATAATTTATGCTTGGGTTATTGGACTGATATAATGCCTTCTGGTTTTTGAAACAAACTAGCGATTATTTATCTCTACTCTTGCTTTCTCTGTCTAACTCTTCCATCATGGCTTCCTCATTTAAAGTGTCCCCATTTTCCCCATTTCTCCCTTGATAACATCAGTCTCCTATGACTCCACCTGTGATGGTTTGAATGAGAATGCCCCCCCATAGGCTTCAAGTATTTAGACATTTTTGTTCCCAGTTGATGGCACTGTTTAGGGAGGTCTTAGAAGATGTGGCCATACTGGAGGAAGCAAGTCACTGGTGGGCAGGCTTAGAGAGCTCTTAAGCCTTGCAAGATCTAGAGTAGCTCTCTTGTTTTTCCTGTGCCTGCCTGAAGATGTGAGAGCTTAGTTTCAGCTCCTCCAGAACCTCTACTGCCATGCCTCGCTGACACAATGGACTCTTGTCCCTTGGAACCATAAAGAACATGAGGCTGTAGTACCTCACTCAAGTCGGAGAAGAGTTAGACAGCTTTGACACATGCTCCAAGGCTCAGAGATTCTTGTGGATGACGATGGTGGAAAGAATATAAGAAACAGAGGAAAGGATAAATTGTTGTATGGGACTGCCCTTCAAGTGAGAAAGAGGCCATCTTCCTGAGCTCAGCTCAGCCAACAGCTGGGCTTGTTGGCTGTTCAGGATCCCTTACGGGAGGGTTAGCGATAGTCATGGGACCCTGAAGGGAAAACTTCAGCCATTGTTCTATAACTAAAACCAGTAAGCTCATTGATTTCCCAGAGTGCAACTTGGTAGAATGATACTGCAGTTTGCCATAGGCACCAAGGACGGAGGGGATGAACATTTGGATATTGTCTATATCATCCCAGCTAAAGGAATTTTTACAGCATTAAATTTTTACAGCATTTCTGTAGTCTTAATTTAAAGGGAGATCTAATAATTGGCATGGAAGTGAGAGACATGAGAAACATACAATAACCTTTCAGCAGTAATATTATTCTAAATTTTTATAAGGGGATTTAAAGAATTTGGATAAATGCTTAAAATACGTTTTTACTACCAGACAGGCACTATTAAAAACACTTTAAGATTTCATTTTACCCAAGTCAGACTGGCTAAGATCAAGAGAACAATTGATACCAAATGCTGGAGAGGATGTGGGGAAAAGGAACACACATACACTGCTGGTGGGGTTGAAGATTCATGCAACCCCTATTGAAAGTAGTATGAAAAACTCTTGAAACACTAAAAATGAATCTCCTATTTGATCAAGTTGTACCATTCCTTGGCATATACTCAAAGGACTCATCCAATTGCAGATATACTTGTACATCCATGTTTGTTACTGCTCTTTTCATAATAGGTAAAATATGGAAGCACCTAAGTGTTCCTCAACTGATGGGTGGATAATGAAAATGTGGTACATTTATACAATGGGAGTTCTGCTCAGTGGTACCAAAAGACGAGACCATGAAATTTGCAGGTAAATAGATGGAACTAGAAACTGTTATACTAAATGAAGTAATACAGACTCAGAAAAACGATGTATGCTCTCCCTCATATGTGGATCCCAGCATCAAATCCTTATATGTGAATACGTATACAGATATAACTTCAGGAACCCGGATAATGAAAAGGAACCAGGGGAATAAAGGGAAAGAAAGAACCTGAGAGAGAACAGTAAGAGGTAGTATTACTGTGAGAAATGGATAAAAATGGGGGTATTGAAATGGGGGAGTGGATGGAGGGCTATACAAGGAATGTTGGGGATAAAAAGAAAGAAGAAGCTCAAGACAGGTGGTGTATTAGTTAACTTTTCTGTTGCACTCTGGGAAACCAATGAGCTTACTGGTTTTACTTACAGAACAATGACTGAAGTTTTCCCTTCAGGGTCCCATGACTATCGCTAACCCTCCTGTGAGGGATCACGGACAGCCAGCAAGCCCAGCTGTTGGCTGAGCTGAGCTCAGGAAGATAGCATCTTTCTCACTTGAAGGGAAGTCCCATACAACAATTTATCCTTTCCTCTGTTTCTTATATTCTTTCCACCATTGTCTTCCATAAGAATGTCTGAGTCATGGAGCATGTGTCAAAGCTGTCTGACTCTTCTCCCACTTGAGTGAGGTACCACAGCCTCATGTTCTTTATGGTCTTCCCTCCATCTTCACAAAGTAACTATTGATGAGTCCACTATGATATACAAATGGAAAGGTAGAAAATAGGAAAAACAATCTAGATAGTCACTACAGTAATCGCCTATGAATGTAAATGCAAATGCTAGGTTGCACCTTAGTCAGTCCATTATTTAAGAAAGCGTCAGTAATTGCTTGTCTACTGAAGCCTATTGCTTTATTTTAGGGTTTTCTGTAATTTTTCAGTATCACACATGAGTTTATCTCTATAGAGTGGGTCTTAAATCCAATCAATAATAGTTCTGTACATAAGCATTAGTACCACTATTGCACAAATTGGCACTTCTTCCCTGTCACTTTCACTGTGAAGCATGAAGAATCCACAGACAAATAGGACTTTTAGCTTTAATTCTCCCAAGCAGCCCAAGTGTCTATAAGAGCCATACCACAGGGTTTTGAGACTTCTGTCTGCCTCAGTCTTGGCTTTGTTCCTCCATGTCCTAAAACCAAAATATAAAAATTTCAGCAGTAGGGTCCAACCACTATGGTCTGACACGCAACCAACAGCAATTCCAATATGTTTTAGGATTTTGAAGGCATCTGGGACCTCCCCTACAAAGAGCTAATAAGGGAAAACTAATGTCTAGCACTGAAATTTTTATTTAACCATCCCATTTTTCAGAGAGGACTTTGTACACCCATGTAAAGTTATTTCTGTGCTTAGGTTTTAATTTGTTTCAGAATCCCATTCTTTCTTTTAATTAACCTTGCTGTCTTTGGGTTATAGGGAAGGTAAAAGTACCATGGCTTCTTGTTATCTTCTGCACAGGTTTCTACATGCAGTGCTTGTGAAGTGAGTATTCCTGTCACTATCAATTAGCCATGTATACCCTTACATGTCGCTGACTTCAGTAAGCCCTTAATATTGGCTTTGCCTGTTGTTCTTTGGTAGAGAACACCCTATGTAAGGCCTGTGGCTGTGTCTACATAAGTAAAGGCATTTTTGCATGCTTCATTGGCAGGTGAGGTCCCTATTTATTTGCTAGTCTCTTATAAGGGAGGTGGATTTAAGCATTTGTTCCATCATAGATAGGATATGCTGCTTCAATAGCAACTGAAGTAATATCCACAATGGATTCCATCTGTTGCAAAGCCTCAAATACTACCATTAATTTTGCTGTTCTAGGGCCCCTGTGGTTAAACCTTGGGGTGGGGGGTGGCACATCCCTGCCACTGGGATTCTAAATAGCTTTACAGTTTCTTTGAGCCTCCATTTCCATTCTCACAAGATACCTTTGTTCATTCCATAGCATTTACAGGTCTGGGTTGTTGAAGATTTTTCCCAGCCCCCTTGATGGGTGTCATTTGTGGTTTACCCAACTATAAAGCTCCAGAGAATTTCACAGCTGCACCTGGGCCTTGTGCCATTTGTGAAACAATTTCCCATCCTTGTTCCTTCAGGTATACTAAATATCTCTCAAATCTGCAAAACACTCTGAGGACACCTGGGCCTTGTGCCATTTGTTCCTTCAGGTATACTAAATATCTCTCAAATCTGCAAAACACTCTGAGGTTAACATTATATCATCTACATGATTGAAACCTTTTTCCAGAGGATACACAAGACAACAATACCCCATCCTAAACCATCATCCCAAAATAAATTGTGTGATTACAAAGATAGTTTTGATGAAGCACTAAAAGTATGCTCTCCTCTGTTCCAAGCCAGAGCCAGGTGATTGCAGAAATTCAAAACTAAGAAGATACTAAATCATATATAAATAAGGCCTAATACAGCATGGAAAGATTATATCCATTTGTATCAATTGTTTCCTCAGCAGATCTATGTTGGGTACAATAGCATGGATAAGAGGAACTATGACCCATTACATTTCCATATCATGATGTTATTACATGAAGCCTTCCTACATTTCTCCATCCTGATCATCCTTGATGAACTCCTTTGGTCTGGCTCAAACTGTTCAGCCCTGCACAGTCAGAGGGAAAATTAGGTCCCATTCTCCCCTGTTACACATGTCAGTTCCCTGTGTCTGATAGGCCCTGGGTCTGCTCTATGGCTATGGCCAAAGCTGTTGACTCTCCATCAACAATGTATAGCTGGTGGAGGATGCCCTCACTGGGCAAATTGTGTCCATTTCAAGCATATCATTTCACTGGATGGAATTGTACCTTGCTTAGTCTAGGGGGAACCATTACCCATAAAAGGACAGGTTTCATTTAATCCACCTGTATTGTTTTATATTGGATACTTTCTGTGAGCTGTTCCTCTGACTTTAAATCCTTTCCAAAGCTCCGTGGCATAGAACTTGACTTTCTGTCATCTTTTTTTTCTTGAGAATTTTGGCTCAACACAAATCTTGCCGTACTTGTCTTCAAGTAACCCAAAGAGACCTCCTTTGCTTTGGCTTTTTCTTATCTCCTTTAGGTTTCTCTACTTTTTTTTTTTTTTTAATTTTTACAAAAACTTAATGGAGAATTTCATACATGCATATAAGGTGTTTTGATCAAATTCATGCCCACTCCCTCCCCTTCAACATTTCCCCCTCTGAAAAGGTAACTGTAAAATCTAAAATCTAAGGATTAGACACAAGCTCCCAAATACTTTTGACATTTTTGGTCTTTGAACAGCTTATGTTGCTAACAGGCCCAAGGACATTTTGACTTTTAGCCAAGAAACTGGCTACTTTTCTTTGGGGTCTTTTTA
>NW_008359214.1:4180105-4245692 GCF_000622305.1 Nannospalax galili
AGAAAGTCCTTGAATCATGAATGGGAGATGTGAAGGAGAAGTAAAGGCAAGAGTAATTAGCATTACAAGTTCTAGACAGGGAACTAGAAAAAAGTAAGAATGGGGCAATTTTCAAATGTTCATATGAAAGTCCATTGAACTTTCTGGACAAAGGATTCCCAAAGCATCCCTCTACTGGGTTCTTCCTCATTTTTCTTTTGTCTTCCAAGGCTGGACTAGTTGGCTGGGAAGAGTGGCCGGATATTCAGGTGAGGGTCCAGTGACCCTGCTTGGCACTCCTTTAATGAATGAACACAACTGTCAACAAGCCCAATTGTGACTGTGTTTAGCAGATCAGGCTCAGCCAAAATTGTGATGATGGTAGTTATTTCATGTAGAAGGGACTGCTATATATCATAATCTTAATAAAATGACCTGGAATTTAAAAGGATTTGGTGCTAGGAGTCACATACGAATATACGTCGTTTATTTTTCTGAGTCTGTGTTACTTCACAGTTTCTAGAACTATCCATTTACTTACAAATTTCATTGTTTCATCTTTCTTTACTGATGAATTGAACTCCATATTGTAAATATACCACGCTTAACTGTGGTATATACCACACTTAACAGTGGTTAACTGAGGAGTTAACCACTCATCAGTTGAGGGATACTTAGGTTGCTTCCATATCTTAGCTATTGTGAAAAGAACAGCAATAAACGTGGTTGTACAAGTGTCTCTACAATAGGATGAATCCTTTGGGTATATTCCAAGGAGTGCTATAACTTGGTCATATGGTAGGTTCATTTTTAGTTTTTTCAGAGTTCTCCACACTGTTTGCCATAGAGGCTGCACAAGTTTGCAATCCTACCAGCAGTGAATGAGTGTTCCTCTTTCTTTATATCCTCACCAGCATTTGGTATCCTCCATATCCTCACCACCATTTGGTATCATTTGTTCTCTTGATCCTAGACAGTCCGATTGGGATAAGGTGATACATTAGGGTGGTTTTAATTTTCATATACTTAATTACTAAAGATGTTGAACACTTTTTGAGATGTTTCTTAGTCATCTTTATTTCTTCCTTTAAGAACTTTCCATTTAGATCTTTAGTCCATCTTTTAATTGGGTCATTTGGTTTCTCACTTCTTTGTTTTTTGAGTTCTTTTTATATTCTGGATGTTAAACCTCTGTCAGATGTGTCACTGGTGAAATTTTTTTCCCAGGCTGTGGGTTTTCCCTTCACTTTTTTGATTGTTTCTTTTGCTATACAGAAGCTTTTTAGTTTAATGATGTCCCACTTGTTGATTGCTGACCTTAATTCCTGAACAACTTCTGCCTGATTTAGTAAATACTTTCCTACACCTATATCTGTAAGTTACTGCCAATATTTTCTTCTAATAGTTTAAGGTTTCCAGTTTCACATTGAGATCTTTGATCTATTTGGAGTTGATGTTTGTGCAAAGGTAAGGATCTAGTTTCATTCTTCTACAGATGGAGATCCAGTTTTGCCAGCACCATTTGTTGAAGATGCTGTCTTCCTTCCATTGTGTGATCTTGGTACCTTTGTCAATTATCATGTGGCTGAAATTGCATGTACTCAGGTTTGGATCTTCAATGATATTCCATTGATCTATGAGTTTGTTTTTTCACCAGTACTATGCTGTTTTTACGACTATGACTCTGTAGTATACTTTGAGATATGGTATAGTAATCTGTCCAGCATTGCTCTTTGTGCTCAGGGTTGCTTTGGCTATCTAAGATCTTTTCTGTTTCCATACGAAATTTTCCTTTGTAAACATTTAAAAGTCTTTTGATTTATTTTTATTTTTATGTGTATGAGTGTTATGCCTGCATGTGTGTAATTGCATCTGAGTTGTACAGTGCCCACAGAAGACAGAAGAGGGTATCTGATCTCCTGTAACTGGAGTTGTGCACAGTTGTTAGCTGCCATGTGGGTGCTGGGATTCATACCTGGTTTTTGGTGTCTTTTGTTAGATTTATTCTAAGATATTTTAATTTTTTTGCAGCAATTATGAATGGGAACATTTCCCTCTATTCTTTATTCGATTGCCTGTTTTTGGTATATAGAAAGGCTACTGATTTTCGTAGATTGATTTGATAACCTGCCACTATACTGAAAGTGTTGAACAGTTCTAGGAGTTTTCTGGTGGAACTTTTGTGATCTCTTAGGTGTAATATCATATCATCTGCAAAAAGTGATAACTTGACCTCTTCCACTTAGTACTCCTTTAATTTCCTTCTCCTGTTTCACTGCTTTAGTAAGAGTTGTAAGCACTATATTGAAAAGGAGTGGAGATAGTGGACATCCTTGTCTGCTTTCTGATTTTAATGGGAATGCTTCTAGTTTTTCTCCATTTAGAATGATATTGGTTGTGGGTTTGTTGTATATAGCTTTAATTACATTGAGGTATGTTCCCTTCAGTCCAGTTCCCTCTAAGACTTTGAACATAAATGCATATTGGAGTTTGTCAAAGGCCTTTTATATGTCTATTTAAAATTTCCACAAACTAATGCTTGTGGCATCTGGACACTTTGTAACCTCTTTTGTGAATAAGGTCTCAGTGACATTGAACTGTCCCTGCATCTCTGGGATAAAGCCTACTTGATCATGGTGGATGAGCTTTCTGATGTGTGTCTGTATGTGGTTTGCAAGTATTTTGTTGAGAATTTTTGCATCTATGTTCATTCAGGATATGGATCTATAGTTTCCTTTTTTTTGGTTGTGTATTTACACCATTTGGGTATGCGAATGATGCTGGTTTCATAGAAGGAATTTGGGAGTTCTCCCTCTGTTTCTATCATTTTGAATAACTTAAGTAGTATTGGTTGAAGGTCTTCTTTAAATGTTTGGTAGAGTTCTGCTATAGATACATATGGGCCTGTGCTTTTTTTCGTTGGGAGGCTTTGTATTACTGTTTCAATTTCCTTATATATTATGAGTATGTTTAAACTGTTCATCTCTTCTTGGTTTAACTTTGGAGGTTCCCATGATTTCGGATATCCATCCATTTCTTTTAGACTTTCAGATTTAGTAGCATATAGGTTTTTAAAATATTCCCTTATAATGGTTTGGGTCTTTTGGATGTCTGTTGTGATGTTTCCCCTTTCGTCTCTGGTTTTGTTATGTTTGCTCTTTCTTTCTTTTGGCTAACTAGGCTAACGGTCAGTTTATCTTGTTTAGGTTTTCAAAGAACCAGCCCTGAGTTGCAGTGTTAGGTCATTTATTTGGGCTTTTTCCAATGTTATAATGTAGGCACTTAGAGCTATAAACTTCCCTCTAAGGACTGCTTTTAACGTGTCCCCGAGGTTGTGTTGTGTTTTATTGTCCTTTTCATTGAATTTCAAGAATTTTTTATTTCTTTCAATTTCTCTTTTGATTCACTCATTGTTTAGGCATGTGTTGTTCAAAGGCCAGGAGTTCGTGTAGTGACTAGAGCTTCATCCCTTGTTGATTTTGAGCCTTATTGCTTTGGGGTCCAATAGAATGCATGCAATCATTTCAATGTTTTTGTATTTGTTGAGGTTTGTTTTGTGGCCCAGTATGTGGTCAATTTTTGAAAAAGTTCCATGAGGTGCTGAGTAAAAAGTGTATTCTTTGGTATTTGGGTGCAATAATCAAGAGATGTCTGTTAGGTCCATTTGATGTATGGTATCATTGAATTCAGACATCTCTCTGTTTTTTAATTGTCCAGTTGACCTGTCTAATGGAGAGAGTGGGGTATTGAAGTCCCCTACTATTACTGATTTGGAGTTAATCTGTGTCTTACAGTCCTGTAGTGTTCATTTTATGAATTTGGGTGCACCAGAATTTGGTGCATATATGTTAAGGATTGTAATCTCTTCTTGGTTAACTGTTCCTTTGATCAGAGTGGAGTGACCCTCCTTATCTTTTCTGATTAGTTTTACTTTTGAAGTCTATTTTGTCAGATATTAGAATTGCAACCCCTGCTTGTTTCTTAGTGCCATTTGCCATCCTTTTACCTTAAGGTAGTGCTTGTTCTTGAAGGTCAGATGGGTTTCTTGCAGATAGCAAAGAGATGGATTTTATTTCTTAATCCATTCGCTTAGCCTGTGTCTTTTAACAGGGGAATTCAGCCCATTGATATTTAAGGTAATTATTGAAAGGTATGTGTTGGTTGCCATCATTTTGATTGCTGCTTGTGTTCTCTGTGTAATTTTGTGTTTCCTAGATTATATCTTTATTTTCTTTTGTTTCCCCAAGGTATAGTTGTTTCTCTCTCTGCTCTCTGTATTGCTTCAAGTATTCTTTGAAGGGCTGGTTTTGTGGACATGTATTCTTTCAGGCTATTCCTGTCATGGAAGATTTTTCTTTCCCCCTCAACTATAATAGAAATTTTTCCTTGGTATAGTATTCTGGGCTGGCATCTATTGTCATGTAGAACTGGAAATACCTTGGCTCAGGCTCTTCTGGCTTTCATAGTTTGCATTGATAAGTCAACAGTAATTCTGATGGGATTTCCTTTGTATGTGACTTGTTGTTTTTCTGCTGCTTTCAGTATTCTCTCTTTGTTCTGTACATTGAGTGTTTTTACTGTTATATGTCATGGGGATTTTCTTTTCTGATCCTGTCTATTTGGTGTTCTATGTGCTTCCTGTATTTGTATGGGGATGTCTTTCCTTCATTTCAGGAAATTCTCTTCTATGATCCTTTTTAAGATTTGGTCAACACAACCTGAATCCTTCCTTTATTCCTATGATCCGTAGATTTGGTCTTTTCATGCTGTCCCACATCTCTTTTATATTCCATTCCTGGTTTTTTTTTTTTTAATTTTCCATATTCTTTCCTTGAGTGGTCCAGTTCTTTAACTTTATCCTCCAGTGTTGATATTCTGTTTTCCATTTCATTCATTCTAGAGGTGAGGCTTTCCCCTCTTGTTTCACATGGACTTATTTAGTTTTGCACTTCCTTCTTCATTTCTGCCTGAGTTTTCTTCAATGTTTCTATCTCATTTGTGAATTTATTCTGAAGTTTATCCCTATTTTCTTTTAGCTCTTTGATTTGTTTGTGTGTTCTTTAAATTCGTTGAATTCCTTGATCATGTTTATGATTGTTCTTTTAAATTCAGTGTCCTGGGTTATCTCTGGGGGGGAGGTCTCCTTGTAGAACTCTTCTACAGGCTTGGTGGGCTTTGCTGGGGACATAGTGTTTTGGCTTTCCGTTTTATTGTTCTTTCATTGTGGTTTTGGCATGTGAATTTCTTTTGTTTTTTATGATTCTGATATGAGAATTAAGTTGAAGTATGCTTCTGTTTGTATTATCTGGGTGCCTATATCCTTTCATTATTGGTTATGTAAAGCTGGTTGGTACAAGGTTCAGGTTTTTTCAGGTTTATTTTGGAGGGAACTGATGGCTTCAGATCATTTATTCAGGGGTACCCACAGAAGCCCAATTCAGGTTCCAGTCAGGTACACTCAGGCTTCCTTCACCTTATGGAGGCAGGATCCAGAGTATCTCAGGCAGTCATGTGCACTGTCAACCCTATGCCAGAGGGAGGCCAAAGGGGGGCCAGGACTCAGCACTCTCTGGTGCCTGAGGTATGTTGAGAAAGTCTTGGGAAGGTCCTCACAAAATCCCAGGTAGGGGAATGGTATGGGAAATTGGGGGACTCTCACCAGCATGTGGAGGCAGGATCTGGGGGCTATCAGCCTTTCTTTCCCCTGGATTCTCAGGCCCTCTGGTAATTGGAGGCAAAAGGGAGGCCAGAACCCCACACTTTCTGGTGGTCTTCTAAACTCTAAGCACATATCCTGATGGAGGTCCAAAAGGCTCTATCTGGCAGTCAGCTAGGATCTCAGCCTTACCCTACCAAAGCCAGATCTGCCCTGGGGCCTTGGGAGGGGTCCCGGGCTCTATCTGGCAGTCAGCTAGGTATGGCTCAATTAGGGGAAGCTCACCACCATGTGGAGTCAGGATCTGGGGACATAATCCCAGGTGGGGGGATGGTATGGCTCAATTAGGGGAAGCTCACCACCATGTGGAGTCAGGATCTGGGGCTTGTCAGGCTGTCCCCTGTGTTCTCAAGCCCTCTAGTAGTTGGAGGCTAGAGGGAAGCCAGAACCCTGCACTCTCTGGCAGCCTGCTGACCTCCTGGTTGCTCTACCATTTTATAGACATAAGTTAGATGCTACTCTAAGTTATTTAGATCTGTCAAAACATTTACTACTTCAAAAAAATCCTGACCTGTAGCAGGAGGCCTTCAACGATGGCAAGGACCCAGAGCCCTGGGATTCTGCGAGAATTCACTTCACTTCTTGGTCCACAAATAGCCTGCCAAAAGGAGCCTACGCCTCTGTACCCAGGAGCCTATGCCTCTGTACTCAGGAGCCCAGTGACTGCTGACAGACTGCGTGGCATGGACCAATCAGAAAGGCATACGCTGACTAGAGGAACTTGGGGGCAGAGAAAAGGGAAATATAAGGCCTGCCCCCTCCTGCATTAAATGAGCCTGCAGCACCTCCCCTAGTGCTTGCTTCTACCCGACTCCTGGGGTCTGTGTGTTAACTCCGTGACTCTAGTCCCCCCCAATCGGCAGGGAACCCAATCCAGGTCAGGGTCTTCACAGCTGGCCTGAGGAGAACTCGCAACACTGACCCACATAGGGAGTCAACAAAACAACTAAAGCTCCAAGCCAATTTTGAGGTCTTTGCTGAATCATGTTCTTCTTTATCTCTCTGTTGAACATAGTTCCATCTGCCCAGTGAACTGAGCATCATAGATTGGTTTCATCATATCCAGTTTCCTCAATAGTGCCTGTCCCTCTTCTATTATCCCCTATCCCCTAATATACATTGGTGGTGACCAATAATCTCTAACTGCTTATGTAAGCCAGACATTCAGGAACTGATTTCCCCTGTACTTCCTCAGGTTATGCAGCCTATGCCTCAAGGAGGAATGACTGGTTAAATTGAAAACCTTCTCATTTTCTGAAACTTTTAAATTAATTCCATTTGCCCCCATGTCTCACAGTCTCACAAATCAGGTGGTAAGGGTCACCTTCATTGTTTGTATGAAAGTCTTCCCTTGTTCCAACAGTTCTGGTGTTGAGTATTCTCTAATTACCAAATTACCATTGTCTCCAATAATGAACCATTGTTAAAGTGTGTGTATGCTGAATCATGGACTTTTCCTTTCTTTATAATAAAGTTTGAACCATAGAGGTTTCTTGTATTTCCTCTTTTTGCTCTCTTTCTCTTTGCTACGTGCCATCTCCCATGGATTACAAATTTGATACTCTCATAATAAATCTTGTATTATTGCACAAGTCTGGTTCTCTTTCCCCTATGGTCCCTAGCTGTAAATAAAAAGGGCAGGCCAATATCTCCATCTCTTCTCCTCTTTTGTCCAAATTGTCAAGTAGATTGGAAGCCATTTCCAAGGTTTTCAGCCTCATTTCTCTTTCTCAGTTCAATCCTCCTTGACATCTTCAGTCTTCCTTCCAGCTGCCAATTCTTCTTGGGACAGATATCTTTTTTATATCATATAACAGTGTCTGTGTTGCCTCTGAAGCTGCTTGCTGATACAGCCCTTGGTTTTCTATTCCCAGAGTATGTGATGTCTACTCTAAACTATGGTTGTTCTCAAAGCATCTCCATATTCCTGTGGTGCATCCCACTTGTCAAGTCACTCCATACTCTCTAGAAGACTGCCATCTTGGCATTTCTCCCATTGATACTATCTGCCCACGTGGTCTCACCTTAGTTACACATCTCATAACCCACTGCATTACCACCTTGGTTGCCAGCACTATAGTGATAGCTCACCATCTCAAAATTTCCTCTGCCAACATTGTCTTCTCTCATAGCTATGATTCAAATTTTTGCCTCATTCTATGTAAAAGGCATAACATCATTTCTCTTTCTAAACTCATTCTTGTTTTTTTGTCATGTCTGGCCAAGTGTTTAGTGAATTCATTCTAGGGTGCATGATGAAAACAATGTCTAACCTTCCTTTTTTGATCCCAAAGACAAACTGAGGTATGATTTCACCAAAATGCATTCTGAGAAACCAGTGAATTTATTGCACTTACTTACAGAGAAATCATTGACAGTTTACTTACAGGAGTTTGGGTGCTTAACCCCTAAGGTTACACTGGAAAATCTTCACACAAGCATGGATGATGACTTCTCAATAGGCAGATAAAATAGGGAGAGACCCTCCCTTCCTCCTCCCCAGCTTATATAATTTAGCTCTTCCCCAAATGTCATGTACAATTAAGGGAGAATTGCTCATTATGAGTTGGGAGTTGTGACTGGATACTCAGGTGAGGGTCCTGTCACTCTACTGGTCCATCCTTCTGTGTAGGGGCATAAAAAGTCAACCAGCCCAGCTATGAGAATATTTGGCAACCAGACAAAGCTGAGTTCAAGAAGATGGTAAGCATTTCTCTGACTCAGAGGAGAGTCCTCTACAGCATCATAGATTTGAACCAATGATGAGAAAATTATTTTTGCACTAAATAGTCAAAATCGCATAATTTATTGTAAATTGATGAACTGTCAGTGTCAAGTGAAAAGACACTAAGCTTGGAACAAATGATTTTTCTATTCCAAGCACAGAAATCTTTGTGTGTATAGCACAGAGTACTAAAATGGAGATTTTTAGCTGAAGTCTAAGGAGCAGCCAAGCGCAGGATGAAGAGAACATTCTTTACCCTTTCCTTAGCTTTTATAGGTCTAGATATTTTTAGGTAGTCCAGGGGTGGATATGAACATGGGATATGACATGATATGACGTGATATGACAGGCTGTCTGATCTCTACATCCAGTATCCTTGACAGACGTAAACAAGGAGAGGTCAGTTCACAGTCTGTTTTTCTCACTGTGGAGATTGCAGTAGCCTTTTATCAATAACAGATCTACTTTTTAATATAGAATTGATGACCTTTTCATATTAAGGCATTGTCCTAGAAAAAAAAAACCAACACTTAGACAGATGAGCAAAACATTTTAAGGTTCAAGAATATGTCAAAACATGACCAAGGAATGGATTTGTGAAAAAGTATGAAAATTAGATGCAAATAAGATATAAGGAAAGAGGGGAGTGGTGGTGGTGGGATATGCTTTTAGTCCCAGTACTTGGGAGGCATAGATAGGCAGATCTCTCTGAGATTGAGTTCCACATGGTCTACACATCAAGTTTCAGGAAAGGTGGTGCTACGGAAAAACGCTTTCTCAAAAAACATGAAAAAATATTTAAATAGAAAAATCAAAGAAGATGTGTATCTCCCCCCCCCTCGCCCTGCCCCCATTTGTGGTGTACTTTAATTTCTTGTATAAATTCTGAATGAAAATTTATGGTGGGAGTGTTTACTTAAACATGAGGGAAATTAAGCACTATAGAGACAAGAGTGTGATGGTGCTTTAATTGAATTTTTTTCACTGCCATGATAAAACTTATGAATGAAAATTGTAGAAAGATATTTGTCTCATGGTTTGAGATGTTTCCATATGTGGTAGGTAGGTACCATCACTGAAAGAAAGGGGTTAAAACGTAACACCTTTAACAATTATGTATGTATTAGAGGAAACATCCCACAATATGGTAGACAGAAAGCATATAGAAAAAGGAAGACTAATACAATTTCAAAACAATGCCCTCAATGACCTAATTCCTTCATTATACTCCATGTCTTAACTCTTGTGTGATCCGTTAAGATAATTTATACATATGTGTGTGTGTATATTTTATAATTTTTATTTTATGTGTATGAGTGTATTGCATACATGCAAGTGCACGTGTATTGTGCAATGCCGCAGAGGTCAGAGAGGGCTTCAGAGTCCCCTGGAACTTGAGTGCCATGTAGGTGCTGGGAATCGATCCCAGGTCCTCTGCAAGAGCAGCTAGTGCTCTTAACTGCTGAGCCATCTCTGCAGCCTCCATTAAGATAATTTTAAAATTCATTGTGCGTGTTTATGTGGGACATTTTGTAATGTTCAGAGCAAAAGTTTCTGCCTCTAGTCTCCGAAAGCTTCTGGTCAACTCATAATGCAAAATGCATTTAGTTGATCTCCAAAATCTCCAATCTTACAAGAATCTGCATTGTTTTAAAGTCCATGCCCAAAGTCTTTACAGAGACCCAAGGCAAACACTGACTAATGAACCCATATATAATCTCAAAGAGAGTTACATCCTTCCAATGTACAATGACAAAGCATGAACATTCCCCTTCCAAGAGGAAAAAATAGAATAATATATTTTGCAAAAACCTAATTGGACCAAAGCAGGATAGAAACTGAAAAGAGCAATCATTAAATCTTATCGCTTCATGTACAGCATCGAGGACACACATTGGCCTGTAAGCTCCAAGGGTTTTGAACAGTGACACTGCTATGTGTTCACCATTTACAATCCACAAGACCTTCTTCTTTCTGATTCTGTTCACTGGATATGTTTTTTTTTTTTTAGCAGATGCTCCAGATTCCTGGGATCCATCTTTCTGGGATCTGCACTACATCTTGAGCTTCACTCGCAAAGCTTCACACATCTCCTTCTTCATGAATTTCTGTAGGAATCCTGACTGAGCTACAATTGCCTGATCTCCCAAACATTCCTTTTATATCTGGGGAAAAACTTCTAATTTTGTTTTTAATTTTGTATTTTTACATAACCAGTACCACATGCACAACTCCAAGGTATGCCCTCAACTTGAGCAGTAGCTACCCTTCATCTGGACCACAGCATAGTTTTCTTCAAATTGAAAATGATCATCAATAGGTATGCTGTAATTATCATAAAATTTAAAAAAATCATCAATGTAAAGTTTCATTTTTGTATTAAACATATAATATGATTTACAAATGCCTATCCAGTAATGTTTAACTGTATGAAAAGATTTCATTTTTACTTACCAAATTCAATGTTATACCTCCCATAAAAGTACATTTGTTCTACATACTAATAGAAACATTCTAACAGATGAAAGCCTGGAGCAACTAGGTGTGTATATAGACCAAAATTAAGTATCCAATACTCATTTGCTCTCTGTACAATCTTCCCAAAGAAACACTGGCCCAATATGATAAAGTCATTGCTAACATTTGAATAAATTCACCTCTGGTACATATTTTGTCTTCCTTTCTAAACTTCTTATTTCTCAGTTTTGCCCTCAGAAAAAGTGAGCTAAAAGCTTATTTAATTATGTCTGATAAGGATAAGAACAGTGCAAATTGGAACTGTGTATTTCAGATGAAGGAAATCCATGACTTGTCTTGTAATATTGGACACTAGAATGAACGTGTAAATTTTTGTTCATTCAAAGTCCCTTACAGAATCTAAAATATGTATCCAGTTCCTTGTTAGAAAACATCTTACTAGTCAAACATCAGCATTAAGGGTATATTTTTTAAGTCTGTTTATGTATTAACTCAATTTATTATGTTTGTTTTGTAAAACAATGATGAAACTAATCAATACACCCAGGAAAAACAACTTTATTTTAACAAATTTATTTGAAAAAAACACAGAACTATATATTCAGGATATAATTACTTTGTTTGCAAAACTAGCCTTCATATGTAGCAGTGCTTCTCTGTCAAACTCCATACAGAGCTGAAAAGGAGAGATTTAAAAATAAATATTTGTGTTTCTTTGTCCTCCACTGTAATTCCTTTCTCTTTGTTCAATATATAAAATCGTTATGCCTCATATTTGGTCTCCTAGTGATACAATTTTTTTGCGAGACAGTAGGAACTTAACTGCACAGCAGAAGAACAGAGCGACATATGGTCTAACATTTTCCTGCTGGGAACAGGACAGCTTAACCCTGTAAGGAAAAGAGTAAATGGAAGATTGAGCTATGGTATACTCTAGAATTTTCTGAAGTCTATGAATTAACTCAGTGACTACAGATATAAACCAGCAATAAATCATATTGTTGCTGACAAAATAAACTGCTTGTATCACTTGTTCATCAGTTTTTGTTTTGCTAATTGCTTTGAATAATTTTATGGAGGTTTTTTTTCAGAAGCACAGCAATTTCTAACAAACACTATCATACTTTTCAGTTTTCAAACTATTTGAGACTGCTTTAATAATTACACTAAGATTTTTGTGGTTGTTATTCTTTTGGGGAAATAATATTTAAGTTACAAGATAATTTATTAGGGGATTATTATTATATATAAATTATCTTATATCCATTTTCCTATATTGAAAATTGTTAAAGTACTGAAAATATCTGAAAAATACAT
The DNA here is from genome assembly GCF_000622305.1 of Nannospalax galili. Taxonomy (NCBI): domain Eukaryota; kingdom Metazoa; phylum Chordata; class Mammalia; order Rodentia; family Spalacidae; genus Nannospalax; species Nannospalax galili. The sequence continues at coordinate 4,192,321 of NW_008359214.1, forward strand.
GAATTTATGTTGGACAACATTTTAATTAACTAAATTAATTATACAAAGATTAATGTGTTCATAAAGCATTGATTGAGTACTTTGCAAGCGTTTTCTATTTCATTATCATATTTAACTCTACTAAAACTCCAAAAGCTACATATTAGTTAATTTGTCTGTTTGATAGAGCAATACAATAAGTGAAGGAGGTAACATGCCTTATTCAAAGTCATAAAGCAGGTATATAAAAGACGTGAATTGATAGTTATTTGACCTGTGTTAACTCCATAGGAAACCAGACTAACACGTGAGTATAAAGAAGATAAAATATGTGTGTATGTAGTGTAAATATTTACAGGCACATATGTTAATTGCTTCAGAATTGAATGTCATTTGAAAATTGTTTCCTAGGGTGACATTAAAAATTACTACTTTTACTTAAATAGTATAATTTATAATGAAGAAATTTCTTTATAATGAACCATTTTTTTACATCTAAATAATTTCTGACTGTACTATACAACAAAATAATAGGTAAGAAAACAAGAGGATGATAACAATAAACAGAAATACATACACAAATGTTTACATCAATTATCCTTCATTTTTTAGTGGTAATTTCTTTATATGAATAAGCGTCATCAGTATCTTCTAACATGTAACCTCTCCACAAAGATAATTATTTGGTTTATTTACTTTTTGTCAACATTTTTGTCTAATCGTTTTTTTTTTTTCTCTTGCTACCTTATGGAATAGGGTGAGTATAATTTAATTTTTAATTAATTGGCTTACAAAAAGCATTTGAAATTAAAAGGTTTGTATCTAATTATTTGGACAGTAAAGTCCATTTTCCAGAAAGGAAGAAAATTTCCTTCTCTACATCTCAAATGATTCCTCAAAGACTGGCAGATGAACAATGGAACAGCATCCCATTTCTCACAACTTCATGTGCAAACAATTGAGAAATCTATTTAAAATCTCCACCTAAAGACAGAAACAATGTTAAGTGACATGAATGAAACGCTGAGATATTTCCTTTGAAAAGATTAAGAATCTGTCAAAGGTAATTCTGATAGGTCAAAAGCTGCTTTGAAGGCAATATACTTTCCTGAAATGAGAAAAGAGAGAACTGACTTGTGGGGGAAATATGAAGAAGCATTGGGTTTTGGACCACAGGAGCACCCAGCTCCCTGACAGCCTCTAGGGACATGCTAAAGACTCACTCGTCTTTAGGAAGAAAAACTTTAAAGCTAGAAGCAGAGAAACCTGGTCAACAGCAGGATGTCTGCTCTACAGAGCTGTGCCCTGATGGGACAGTGATTAGAGTTGGCAGGATAAAGCAGCAGGCGGTGCAGATAAGCAGATTAGTGCAGGCTGGCGAAGAACAATTACAAAATATGTGTTAATCACTCCCTCTTCATTCTTCCTCACAGTCCTGTGAGGCCCATAGAAATTAATACAGCAGTATTAGGAAAGATAATCCAGTTTCAAAAATGACTAATTTACAATTAGCCTGTGGGAGAATTTTCCTTAGCAATGCACTCACCTTTTCTGAGGTATTTTTTATTACCATTGGCATATCTGAAGAAACTGCACTATGAGGAGATGTGGTGCTCAAATAATAAAGAAAATTAAATCCAGATTGCATTGCCTGCTTATAAAATATCAGGGGAAACACTTGCCACAAGCTGGCAACTTTTCGCAAGTGAGTTCAAAAAAACTGAAAAAGAATGTGGCAAATATCTAGAGTTGAAATTGTTTGGGCAGTGAGGTTGATGCTATATGCTTCCCCTTTCCTGAGATGCTCTCCTAGAATTATTCCATTTCTTTGCAGGATTATTCAAATGGTTTACCTATACCTTTAATTCATTAGGATATTCTTTCTCTGTCACATAAAAGGTAACCTATAAAACACTTGCAGTTTGACAATGCTCTTGTCAAGCTTCACTTAACTGGTATCTCTATGATGATTATCTTGTAGTCTGTGAAGTATAGGCAAGAACACTGAGCACAGGGTAGCATGCTCAACATCACATGAAAACAAACCAAGGTTCTGCATAGGAAATGAAGGCATCAGTGTCTCTAGTTGATATGTTTAACAGTATGCTTACTTTTTCATGTTTAGAGATTTGTCAGATATGTTGACAGTGTTGAGTCCTCATTATTCAATTTGTTTCCTTGCCCACAAGAATGTACAATAAACAATGAATTAGTATAAAACATAGCACATCAACGATAACTGATTTTAAGTCAAACTCAAATTTATACACTGGTTTCTTTTCAAAAGTTTGTTTACAATTAACACACCAATTCCTTTTGAATTTCTGTGCAAATATCAGTTTACTCCTTTTCCTGCAGAAGGGCAATCTGTGTACTTCCTTACTCACTGTGTTGGTTTTCTATGGCTGACAAAGTGTCACAGATTTGCATAAAATAAATCTAAATTCTCATAGGTATGGAGGTTAGATTGCTACAGAAAAAAATGAACACGGCTTGGATTCACCTGCAAGCTGCAAGGAAAAGCTTTATTTTCTTTGTCCTTTCCTTTATGAGTGAGTTCAGATGCTCCTTGGCAAAAAGTTGTGTGATGTTAAACTTGTTGTCATTTCCCTCCAACTTTACTTCCTCCTTTGTTGTTATATGAATCTCAAATTTCCTTCTGGCTTTCCCTCAGTAAGGCAGATATTTTGGTATGTATGGTGAGGACAAGCTAAGTCTGGGATGATATCATTTAAAGATCTTTTAATGCACTATAAACTTTCTAACTAATGTCATGCTCACAGGTTACTTTTCTGATAATTAAATGTTTAGGGAGTCATTTTTTTTGTATTTTTTTAAATCAATTCACTTGTTTTTTTCCATTGAAACATACTTTACTTTTTATATAAATTTATTATTTTTCTACCTTTAATAGAATAACAATATATTTGTAAATGAAAGAATCCTAGTTTTAGATTAAAATGTACACATTATATTTAAGTACAAGATAAAAATAACAAATAATGTTTAAGTATGTGAAAAACCAGAGGGAATGTATTAGGTCAAAAGCCTACTGAAACATACACATAAGATTAATATATGAGTGCATGTGTGAAGCTGTATGTAACAAAAACACAGTGCCAGGCAGGGGAAGCCTCCCTTTGAGTACTGGTCAGGGTGGTCCAGGAGACTTCCAAAATAACACAGGCTATTGCCACAGCCCTTACTTGCTTCACAGAGCTTGACTGTAAGACCCTCCTGATGAAGTCAGGACGTAATTCAGACACAGAATTGAGGCAACTGAGATGGAATTTATCTGGAAGCCTCCTCCCTAAAGACTAGCTTACATAGTATTAGAAGACACTATGGAAACTGTCAAGGGAGAAAACTGATCAATGATCCCATCCTGCAGTAAAATCTATGAACTGGCCAAGCAAAGATTCTCTACTGGTACAGTAGTGGCAGTTTTTTCTGGGGGGTAACCAACAGCTGTCTAATTGAACTTAAGGCCTATTTAGTGGGAAGGAACTCTTGTGTACTACTATAAACATAGTCAAACACACAACACTGGGAAGGTTATTGATATGTGAGGAAAACTTTTGTTAAATATCTAGATAAATTAATTTCTTACTGTATTCAAAACGCCTATCCTTTTATGTATAGACAACTGTACTTCTCGCCACTCATCAATGAAGTGTCTTTATGAAGCAGAGACTATTGGAAAGTTCCACGATAGTCAAATGCATGTAATAAGTGTCTGTAATGGGTCCAGGCCCCCAAGTGACACATTGAGAATGCAATTGCTACTCCTAAGGTTCAGGCAATACAGGAATAGGGTGCAGAAAGAATATAAACTCATCTCTCAACTTTCACCAATGGAGCTTCCTCATACTACAACTGTTGATTAACCAAGAAAGTCACAAGTGGTCAAGTTGGGAGAACAAGAGACTGTAGAGTCCTTAACCCTGAATAGGACACCTACATAAATCCTCTGCCACCCAGTGTTCGAGGGCCATTACAGATGAGTGTCAGAAAGATTATAAGGACCAGAGATGGTGCATAACCAAAAGGAAACAGTTTTTGGAGAGCTGATAAGTTACTCATATAAAGTCAGAACAATGGTGACAGCATGCACAAATACCACATGTGCTCTTGTCAGATAAATCCCACTATAGAAGTGGGGAAGTTGGTAAGAAGACTCAACCCTAGCTGAGGAACTGGTAGCAACTGAAAACTATTGGATGGGGAAGAGCCAGTTTCCCTTAAGGTTATGATGCTATTTAGTTTCACAATGCTTCAGTAGATGGATGCACACTGGAAGGCATTTGGTAACATAAAATTGACAGAGTACATGTAATCCAACAAGAAACTACAGGAGGGGTGCAAGTAAGAGAGGACGTCTTAATAAGATCAAAATACAATGTATAAAATGAGCAAAAGTTGAAAAAAAATAAAAGCCTCTTTTCAACTACAAAAATGCAAGCAATGGAAATTAGTAGTCATTACATTTTTTTTTAAATCTATGTAGAAGTTCCTCAAGAATTTATAAATAAAACTAACATATAAATCACCAATCCCAGTAATCATATGCAATGAAATATAGTGAAACTCAGTTTTCATGAAAGGTATTCAAACCCCTTGCTTATTATAGCACTGCTCTTGGAATCAAGGTAAAAAGTGTCTCCAAATACATATCAATGAATGTGGGTTAAAAACAAGAGGTAGTATATCTATACACACTGATGTTCTCTTTAGTCACAGTAAAGATTCAATCCTGCCATTTTCCACAGAACAAGGAAAAGGTCTGGATGGCATTTGCTGAAATTATCGAACAACCTACAGAGAAATATTATACAAACTCACTCACTTGTGTAGTCCAAAGATATTAATCTCTGAGAAGAAGCAAGTAGAACAATAGTTACCATAGGCCATAAAGGGAAGACAATGAATCCGCAACATTTGATCAGATGGTACAAATTCACAGTTAGATGTAAGAATGTGTTTTCTACCTTTGCTACATAGTAGTGATTCTATAGAAAAATAGTGTACACATATGGTACATTTGATACTAGGGCAATTACTTTAAGTTCATCAATAGTAAATGATAAATGCTTGAAGCAATATGTATGTGAATTTCACTCATTTGATCATTATACAGAATATACATTTATTCAATATTGCATTACACCCTATTATTTGTATAATTGCCATGCGCCAACTAAATTTTTTTTAAAAATCAGTAATAAAATAATATAGAGTCTTGCAATTCTTCATTAAAATCTTTCGGGGAACCAGTTTTTTTTTTCTTTCCAAAGCATTTTCATATGCTTATCATCAAATCTATATGTTTTTTTCTGAAATCTGAAAGTTTGAGCTCATTTGTTTAACACCAGTCCTCTGAAATCTTAGTATTAGTGAGCAGTCACTGGATGGGCTGATTAGACTTCAGTGGATGCATTTTCACTGAAGGACATTTGGGTACAAACACCTGCATGAATAGGCTCAGCATGTATGGTAGAGGGCATAGGGTTTGGTGGGGGTATGGGGGAGACATGGATGGTGGGGGGGTCTGGATTTGAGTGGGATGTATGAAATTTAAAAACCTCAATATTTTTTTAAGTTAAAACTATATCTACAAATAAATTTTACAAAATTTATAAAACGGGGTTAGTATGGTTATTTATTCTATTGTTGTTTGGGAGAACTTGTGGATTAAACCCATGATTGCTTCTAGAATAAGTAAGAAAATACAATCAGGCCTGAAATTAGGACAGCAGCTTCTATTCAAGGTACAAGCCATGAAATAGGTTTCACAGCAATTTAAGAACTGTGCTTAACAATGATCCACAAAATTTAACATTGGAAGCCTGCCTGAAGTTCTGAGTGAATACTTGCCAAAGCTATTCTTCATTCTAGCATGAAAGTTACAAATCAAAAGCCTCAGAATGCAGGAGTTTTCCAGGCTCGCATTGGCGTACGGAAAGTTTGAGAGTTAGATCTTGGCTTCTTGTCTATCTTGCTTTATAAATTTTCAAAGAAACATTCTGTAGTGCCTGAGTTTGACACAGTGGTATATTGCATACATACCATACACTAAACCTGGGTTTTGATCCTCAGTAATGCATAAACTAGGTAGCTTATAGTATAATTCCAATACCAGGAAGGTGGAGATAAGGGGGTCATAAATTCAAGGAAAACCTCGTCTGCAGAGAGTTGAAGTCCAAGCTTAGCTACATGAGACATTATCTCAATTTTTTTTTTAAGATTTAAACTAAACTTTACAATGTGTGTAGGTTATCTTGTTATTCAAACATGGCTGTCAAGTACCTGCTGTTTATTATGTATTCTAAATTCCAGGAATATAGAAGGATGGACCTAAAGCTATTACTTTCATTTCCCTTATAAGACAAAAATGTATGACAGTATTGAACCATGCAGATTACATGATATGTGCTGAGGAAACATGAATAGAACAAAGACATGACAAAATATGGGGGTTACATAAAATAGTTTTGAACTTCATATGGAGCAGGACATGACTTCTTTCTAAAATCATTCTAAATGTGCAGAATAAGGATGTTTCACTCAATGCACTACTTACAGGCTATGGTGGTAAAATAATCCACCTACAGTTACTGATCCAACAAAAAATATGGGAATGCCATTAAGAACATATTGTTCTGCAACATTGACCTTAACAAAGTAAGTGCTTTCAACATGTTACAGTGTGTTTTGGCCAGGTCACAGAATTCAGGAGATTTTATGCTTGCTTCTTAAAATTATATGCATGCAGTTTCATTTGTATTAAGTAAAAGATGAAGAGACATTTTAGAAGAAAATAAGCTTATTTCAAGGTGATATTATGTTTTATCTTCTATTAGTAACAATAAATTCATTCTTAAAAGAGAAATTATATGCATACATTAAGTAAGCATTTTCTGCCCCCAATTTAATCCATTTGTAGTATGATAGAGGCATTTTTTGATTATGTTAAATTGAGTGACCGACAAGAGATGATGGATGGTGTTTTTAAGGTGGAAAACTGCAGTTATATTATGAATATTTACTTAGCAATTTTGTGGACATAATTTACATTTTTCAAAAAAGCAATATACATACCTGTTAGTTTCAAAAGAGTATTCAGAGGCAGCTGCAAAACATTCCACAATAAATATGAAAAATTAAGTGGAAGATCTGAACTGATAATTTGGGGGAGGACAAGAAATAAAAAGCATGCATCTTTGTTTCAGTAAAATTCTATTCTAGTTGAAATGAAAAATATACATGCATGTAATATTTTTAGTTTTCCAAAACATTTTATTGATGTAAAATACTCATACAAGAAATTACACATAGTTTTAAAACCAGATCGGTTTTCTAATCTAACTTAAAATACTTTTTGGGTGAATACACATTTGAAAATTCAGCAAGTTACCAGCATTGTAAATGCCATCTGTAAGTCCTATTATGCCCATATTATTTCCTGGACAAATTCTCCAATTGTATATGCTTTATAATATCTATTATTTTGCTTATTTTTATATAAATGGAATTTTGAAAGATACATTATTTTATATTCATTGCTACTAATTTCAGACACTTGTATTCCTGAGATTTACGAATAGTGTGGCTCAAGCTTCTACCTTGTCATTTTTCATGGTGTATAATTTTGTCATATATAGAAACAGCAGAAACTATGTCTTATCTACTCTTTTGGCATTTATGTAGTTTCCAGCTTGAAATGTCACAAAGGATATTGAAACATTCTTTTTTGTGAATATCATTGACATATATTTTAATTATATATTAACTACTTTTATTTAATTTTGGGGGGTGTGTGGGGGGAGGTCATTCTGATGCTGGGTCTCCTTATACAATCCTGGTTGGTCTAATATCTTTGTGTTTACATCAGACTCATAAGAATCATCTTGCCTCAGCCTTCTTCATGTTGGAATTACATACTTTCTTCCCAGGTTTATAATGAAAAGATAATTGTTTGGGTTGATATTTATATAGATTCAGTAGATATTTCCAACAGCTTTGGTAAAGTGATTATATCCTCATTGGTTTCTCCACCTGTTCTGTGCTGTTGAGTAAATTCTTTCAGGTCCTACAAATATTCAGTGAATTCAAGACTTTGGAAATGTTCTATTAGTAACATGCTTTAGTTTTAATTTCCATTGTTCAAATAAGAACAGTGCTTTTGTTTTTCTAGTGGATCTCAAGTATGTTTCTCATCCTGAAGGGTGTAAAATGAGGCAAGGATTAGAGAAGTGTTCTTAGAATCTTAGAATGGCTCCTTATGTCACATTTGTTTCTTAGATCTCAATTTAGATGATTATAAAAGTGGTTCTGTGTCCAACACAAATTTTGACAGTACACTTTTTCAGCAATGGAAAAGATCAGGCTTCAAAAACATTTAAGTAATATAGAATTAAATCTTATCTACTTGTTTTAACAAATTTTGGTTTTATGGGCCATAATTTTCATAATAATTTTTAAGGCTTCACTTTCTCTTCTGAATCTCATACTTTTCTGCTAAAAGTAAGTTTAGATTTAATAACATATTTTAGACTCATATAGATGACCCAGGTTAAACCCAGTCCCCACTAAACCCCAATTAAAACCATAGTGTAACACAATAAACAAAAAAGACAAATTCTGGAATGTTAGAAAGGGTTCTATAGAGAGGAATGTTGCAGAGGGATTTATAGAGAGGAAGTGTTGTTGATGGTGTAGTAGGTGGGAATAATTAGAATGCATTTTATAAATGTATGAAAATGTCAAAGAACAAATTTAATTAATAAAAAAGAAAAATCAAGCATTATTAAATATTTCAAATTCATCTCAAATACAGTATTTATTACTTCTTTAAAAAATTTTATATTCCTCTATATGGCTTTCTGTGTGTGTGTGTGTGTGTGTGTGTCTGTGTGTGTGTATGTGTGAAAGAGAGAAAGACAGAGAGAGACAGAGACAGAGACATAGAGAGAGACAGAGACAGAGAGAGGCCTAAGGAAGCCAGAAAAGAGTATTGGAACCCCTAGAAATGGAGTTACAGGTGGTTATGAGCCACCTGACATGCGTGCTGGGAAATTAACTCTGGTCTTCTGGAAAAGCAGTAAGCACTTTTAAACGCTAAGTCATCTCTTCAGCACAAGTAATTATTTTTTCATAAAATGGTTCAAAAGTTCATTTGTGGAGAAAAGCATCTTAGCATTTCACACTGAGAGGCACTCCATGCGGCCTATTTCATTGTGCTGTCATGTTACACTCCTCCCCTACTCCAGAGGTTCCACACACTCTGAACTAAGACAAGAATCACAAATTTTTCTGACCCTTCTCTTTTCCCTTGGGCTAAGAAATAAGTAAAGCCATGTTCAATGCACTGTATCATTTTTATTTGGCTATTTGGGGGTTGTTCTCTTTGTTCTAGGGTTTTGACAGCTTTACTATGGTGTGACAAATGATCTTTTCTTCATATTTCTTAATCAGTAAACTGATCACCGAAAGTTGAACGTGGCGGTGTGTACTCATAACCCCAGTATTGAAGGTCAGAGGCAGATGGATCCGGGGATCTACTAGACAATCAAACTAGCCAAAACAGTGTGCTCTTGATCAAGAGAGACCCTGACTCAAAAAACAGGATGGAGACAATAGTGAGGAAGATATCTGATGTAAGCCTCTGTTTGCCACATATGACAGTATAGGTAAGCACTCTTGTACACACCTGTGTGTACACATAAACCACACACACAATATTAATAATTAAGTACATTAATAAAAGGATATAATTTACTGAATTATTTGCTGTAGAAATTTTTAAAAGGCTTGTGACCAGGAACTCTGTATTGGTTATTGGATTATGGAAGCCTTTGGTAACAAGTGTAACAACACTTTTCATTGATTGATGTCTGTGGTAAATACCATAGCTCATAAGAAAATAAATGTTGTGGTAATATAATTCTTCACATGATAAGAGTGAAGTGAAGTGCCATATGATCAGAAGAAAACACATTTAATTAGTTAATACAATATTACTAAAATAGAAAGAAAAAGAGTCCTCTTTTTGTAGGTATTTACATAAATAGACAAGAATAAAAATGTGAGAAAGCTCTCTCCTGATTATTCTTGGTTTCCCATGGTAAAAAGTTGAAAATTAAAAGTTAAATTAAGATATTTGCAGGAGACAGAATATCATATGAAAATGTAGTGAGTGGTAGTGAATCAGTGATTTATGTGTAGCTTCTCATAGTAGCTTTGTGTATCATTTTCCACTAAATGGGAATTGCAAATGACCTGTTACTATTTTGGAAGATCTTCTGAATGTAGAAATATCAGGGATTCTGATTTTCTTTTCTGCTTAATAATTTTGTTTGGAAACAGATGTGTGAGATCAATATAATTAACAAATATTAGGTGTCCGCAAAGGAGTTATTTAATGTGTATGAGTGGGTTTTTTTTTGTTTGCTTTTCTTGTATGTATGTATATGCAACAGGTTTGTTCATTGCCACAGAGGCCAGAAGAGGATGATGGATCATCTGTAGTGCTAGTTAGCCACCATATGGGTGCTGGTACCCAAACCCAGGTCTTCTGCAAAATCAGCCAGTGCTCATATCCACAGACCCATCTTTCCAACCCCACAAAAGAGATTTAAAATATATAAAAAAGTGTTCATAAAAAGGTTTTAACCTTTCCCTTCTTGTCAGTTTTCCCATTTCCTCTTAAATTATATGAACTGGAGAGAGAAGCAGTGACTCAGTTTCATTAATAGCATTAATGTAGTGTTCCCACCAATTATCATGTTTGGCTTTTATTATTCTCTAATAAGCTGCTATTCATTTCATGTATAATGTGCTTTAGTTATAAAACAGTAAGTGAAGGGTTGGATAGATGGCTCAGTGGTTACGAGCCCTGGATGCTCTTGCAGAGGACCAGGGTTCAATTTCCAGCACCCACATGACTGCTAATGACTGTCCATAACTCCAGCTCCTGAAAATCCAACACCCATCTTCTGACCTCCATATCAATTACATAGCACAACTGCACTTACACACATACAAGCAATACATTCGTACAAATAAAAATAAATAAATAAGATACTGAAAATATGTTGCTAGTGACCCATAGACCTATCAAAAAAGGGTGGAGTAAAAACACCACTTTTGTACGAAGTAGCACCTTGTGTTCTTTTATTTACACTGGTGTTCTGACAAGAAAAAGAAAAAGAAAAAGAAAATATATTAAAAATAAATGAATAAAACAATGAGCAAAACATAATCATCATTTTCTAAAATTAAATTTATGCATATATTAATATTCTACTGAGTGATTAACAGCATAAAAGGGACCATACTTAAATACACACTTCACCATTTTCACCATACACCTGTGATTCAAATGAAATAAAATACAACATAGCTCCAAATAGTTCTATCCTGTGGACTAAGGCTTTTGTCATAGGCACTGAGTACCATTCAAGATATAAACCATAACATGTTGTATACACATTTTATGCAATATAATTACTAATTTATCCATTTTGGAGACTAAATTCAGTGAAATATTTGAGATCTATGAAAAATTAATACTAATTTATTTTAAGGATTAAAAATTCACATTAACATTTGTAATAGCACAAAATATCTTCTGGCATTCACAATTAAAATTTTTATTTTATTCTCTAAATTTCCGTGTTTAGCTTCTATTGCATAATCTGTACTTACTGAAATGGTTTTTATTTAATAATTCACATAAATACTTTATTTTGGTCAATTATCAGTATAATTAATAACAGTATGTTTCTGCATTTAGTGCAACTGTTATCATTGTTTAATGTCTGTGCTTCAAGTCATTTTTCTAACTCCATCAGCTGAATTTTAATTTCAAAAATTGTATCAATGATTATTGAGTAGGAATCAGTAAAATGCTTAGTATGTGATTTTCTTAAAAGATTAATTTCATAGGAAACTACATATAGCCTACTGTGGGAATAGCCTCAAAAAAAACTAAATTCTAAATTCTAAAATTTATACATTAGAATATTCAAAATACTCAAATTATCTCTGACTAACTTGATTGTGATATAAGAGCTACTCTCCCCAACAGAGATCATTCTATATCTCATGTGGAAAAGCAATATAAAATGTTACTATTAAAATATCTACCTATTTCAACCTATGCACAATGAGCTGTTGAACAAGAGAGGAACTCACACCATCTTAATGTTTATCTCAGGCATGGCACAATTAAGGTGTAAGATTCTGGAGTGACGAGGCCTTAGTTTCTATTTTTCATATTATACAGTTGGCTTTAAGAAAGAAGAGAGGCACAATAGAGTCAAAGAGAATGGGGGAAGTTGGTGTGGACTATATTCTTATATATAAATGTGTGTATAAATAGAGAAAAACAAATTATATATAGTAATTTCAAATTTGTGTACATATCATAAACAAAAAAGCATGAGAAAAATATACATATGCATATCAAATTAAAGAGTAATAAAAATCAAGAGGACCCAAGAACATTTATTGAAAGATATAATGTCAATATGGTAATATGTAATAACAGGTTCTTCACAAGAAAATTCCAGGATTCATAGCACTACTCTGTGAAAGGCGCTACCCTGGAATACACACAAAAGCAGTTAAACACACAAAGATCATTTATGTAGACACTGGATAGAGAGAATACTAACATCTCTCAACTCTCAACAGTCAAACTTACTCATACAATAAAGTGTGATGCACACAGAAGGCCACAACTGGCTAAGTTGTAGAGAATAAGAGACTACAGAGTGTTGGCCACTGAACAGTAGTTCTAGTTTAACCTTACCCTCCCATAGCTCAGGAAGAGGGTTGGAAAGATTGTAAGAGGCAGGTTTGGCACATGAACATAATGAAACAGAGGCTTCAGGCCACTAGGAACTTGCTCACATGAACTTACAATGGAGACAGTATACACATGACCCATGCTGACCCTGTCACAACAAAATCCCAGCATAGAACAAGAACGGGGCAGTAGGCCTCAACCCTAGCCAAAAAACTATTGGCAACTGATTACTGATGGATGAGGAAAAGTAGATCTTCTTTAAGGGAGTGACTCTAGATAGGTTGACTAGACTCCACTGACTAATCTTCACCAAGAAACATCTGGGTACAAATGTTTGACTTGATAGGACTTAACATATAAGTTAGACTGCATAAAAATTGTGTGTGGGGTGTGTTGTGGGAAGCATGAATGGGAGAGGAACTAAATTTGAATTAATATCTATTAAATGAAATAAACAAAAACTCAATAAAATATTTTTTAAAATATTAATGTGGAGGTGGAGAGATGGCTCAGTGGTTAAGAGCACTGACTGCTCTTGCAGAGGACCAGAGTTTGATTCCCAGCACCCACATGGTGGCTGTGAACTGTCCTTCACTGCAGTTCCAGAGGAATCCGAAGCCCTCTTGTGACCTCTGTGGCATTGCACTAGATGGGTAAACTCACGTGCATGCAGGCAACACACACATACACATAAAATAAAAAAATAATAAATAAAACATTTAAATTTAAAAAAATTAATGTGATAACCAATTAAGAACTTCTCAGCCCTCCACTATGTTACCCCCATGCCACGAGTTGATCTAGTAAAGAAGCAGGTACAAATATATTAAAGATAGAAAGTCATGGAAAATGTTTTCCTGCAGATTTACAAGGTCAAAAGGCACAAATTGGAGAAGAAAGCAATTTGGAAGAAATCAAACCCAGAGTTTGATTTAACTGCTTTTTTCTTCTTCTTTTTCTTTCTTTTTCTGTGATTTTTTTATTTGTTTCTTAATGTGGTAGTCAATATTATACTCTTCTAAACGTGTCAGAATTTTTAAAAATTATTTATTTAATAATCACATACTTAGAAGAAGCATTTCATTACAACAGCATTGGCATATTCAATAACAATTTCCTGAGCTAAGATGAATCTCTTTCAAAATTGGCTGTAAATTTTTAGGCTTGCAGTTCAATTATTACAGAATTTTAATTTGAAAATAAACACATGTTACATTTCATGGTAAATGGGATTTTGTGAAAATCATTACATTTAGGACTTGTCATGGAAAGATTAACTTTGATTATATGGGTAGACAGAGTGTAACGATACAGATCTCTACAGGACAATTAGGCAAGTGTTTCAGTAAGCAATAGAAGATCAACAAAACAAAAGATGTAATGATGTATACCTGAATTCAAGCAGTACAGCAGCATCCTGTCACTGGATAAAACAATAGCTAGATTCTCCTAGAGCTTCTAGTGTGGTCCTGTGGACAGCTTAATTTATGTTCAAGGAGACTCAATGCAGATTTTTGACTTTTCGAACTGAAAGGCAATTATGTTGTTTCAAGTTCTAAATTTCAGAAAATTTTTTATAGCAACAGAACAAAATTAATGTAATTGAAGTAATTTGAAGACATTTATACTCAAAACAAAGAGGAAAGTCATTAAAGACATCAAAGGTACTGTATTTGTAGTAAGTTTCAAACAAGAAGGTTATTTTCTGTTTGTACCTAACTGATTCCACACCACTACAATGGCACAAAATCTTTGTAAAAATCTTCATCTGGAAAATGGTAATATTTTGAGATGATTTCACATGAGTCATGAAAATTAAATGAGACATTTTGCCTAATTTATTTTGTATATACTAAATGAAATGTGATTTTTTAAAAAATAAATGTAATCTGATATATTTTGCTCTTTCTAATTATTAAATATTCTAATTCTCAATCATGCTTTCATAGGATATATTGGGTTTAGTATGAGGTCAGAGTCTTACTGGACAATCATTTCATATGACATCATATGTAAAAATTTATGACTAGTTAATTAAAGACTGTAAAAAAGAGAAACCTCAGAATTGTATTTCAGATAATTATGGAGAACTTCATGGGAGTGGTATACTAATTTGCAATGTAACAATGACACAAGCTGTTTACTCTATTAAAAGTTATTTTGTGGGCTGGAGAGATGGCTGGGTGTTTAATAGCATTTGCTGCTCTTCAAGAGGATGTGAATTTGGTTCCAAGCACTTGTCAGGTCACACACATACACACACACACACACACACGCACACACACACCTGTAACTCCCACTTCAGGACATATGATGCCCTGGTCTGGCCTCTGTTGGCACCAACACAGACTTGGCATATACATAGATATGAGCACATTAAAAAATGAAATAAACATTTAAAATTATTTTTGGTTTCATTCAATTATTCAAACAATTCTAAATAAAATAGTGAAACAACAGTTATTATGTGTGTTATACCATCAAATTATATTGTATGAAAATCAAAAAAATTCAAGGATAAAATATAAAGCAGTGCTTGGCTAATGAGGGTGAAAATGCTGAGGTCCTTTAATCCCACATGAGCAATGCAGATAAAAATGGGGAAAATATTTCTTGTAACATTTGAAATAGCTGAGAAATAATTTTAATTGTCTATATCAAATTTTAGTAAATTTATCATATTGATAATGATTTCTCATTTCTTTTACTACATTGTATAACTGAACTTAGTGTGTGAACACTTTTCAACCTAAAAAGTATTGAAGTGTTTTAAAGAGTAAGTGCCAAGAGGCAATAATTACTTAAATAAGCAATATCTCCTTAGTTTAATTAATCAAGCCTTTCACTTAGTCTTTAGAGTATAATTAAATCAGATAACCTCTAAATGGACTGCTTACTTGAGCCTCTTGGAAAATACGCTTAATCACAATTTCCTTCATCTTCCAGGTAAACAATTTTGTAAACAGTCAAAGTAAATTCTAGCATTTAGCCCAAAATCTTATTTATGAGAATTTAGAGTATTATACAAGAGACCAAAACTTTTCCCAGATATATTTTCATTAATCATTAATGACTTCAAGCTCATTATTCAAGACTATCCAGATTTGTCAATGGGATTAAAATTTCAAATCACCTAAAAGTATTTAATAATCTTTAACCGAGGGTAATTGGATAGCAAGTGAGTTGAAATAAACAACTGAGTATGATTAACTATATTTCAGCAGGGTGTGTACCATTTAATTCCCTTACATAAAGGGAAAAAGCAGAAGAAAGAATGATCTCATTTTTCCAATAAAAAACTAACAATGGTATTCAGTTTATTAATTTTCATTTTATAGTGTGTGAAAAAGGCTGGATATGTTTTCCCTGAACATATAAGCTGAATATTAGGTTCATTCTGAAAAAATGAAAGTATATAGCAGGATTTTTCTGATAAGTGAGAAACTGCAGTATCCAGCTTCTATCAGACTCAATGTGTTTTAGACACTAGAGTGGTCCTTAGTGGTCCTTAAATATGCATAAAACTGGTAAAGATGTAAACTGCTTTTTTTGAGATAGGGTTTGTTGATCTGGATGAAGTATGAAGATCAGATGACTCACTCTTACAGAGAACTTCCAGCCTCTGCCTTCTGAGTGCTGGGATTAAAAAGACATTCCAATATGCCAGACTAATGGATGAGAGTAATTTGTAACATCGAACATCTGTAATTCACACGACATCACCAAAGTAGGACTCCAGTTCTGGTAACAGGGTTAACAGGCATATTTTATAGGTTCACTAATACGTATTCTTCTGTCACTTTTAATTTCAAACAGGAAAAAATAATATTTTTAATGATGACATTAAAATCACTAAGCACGGAAGTGGGAAACAAATTTTCATGAGATAAAATTAAATAGACTCTGTACCAGCTGGAAGTTAGACTAAGGACTGATGGAAGATTCACATAATTCAGAAGATGAAGTAAGTTCAGAAGCATGGCTACCTGGAAGAAGGAGAAAAGAAACAATTCAAACACCTAATCAAACAGTAGGGATCACTATCTAGCGACTAGGGAGCAGTAAACACAGAGAAGAGCATCCCATATCTGAACACAGTGATCTACACCCAGAGATTATGATGAGACACAGTGGTACAGCTATGCATAGACGGCTTTTTCGAAGCCTTTACCTTATTCTAGCCCAGGTTCCCTTTCTCTGGGCTTTCATTTATTTTTTTCTTATCACTAGTTCAGTTTCTTCTGAAAATGTGCTATATATACTTAGAAAAAAAATTCTGTGTGAGTTTCAAAGTACTTTTCTTCTGTGTATTTTGTACTTTATTATTTATTATTATAATATAAAGTATTGAATAAAATGTAACTTTCCATTAGTGACCAAACTCAAAAGCACTGACACTTTTCTCCAATGTGATTTTCTCATGCAAATGTACAAAGCACATCAAAAGTTTATATCATTATATAGTTAAAAACAGTATGCAGTAGAAAACTGTAAATTCCAGTCATACACAACAGTATAAATTCTAATCACTCAGGGCACATAATATTTAGTACAATGTTGCCTGTATTCCTATAGCTACTGGGTGAAGACGTCAGTGCTATCAAACTCTTCGATAAGCTAGGCATTGGCATGCAAAGGAAGTTACTACCAATACTTTTTCTACTTTTCTAGTGTAAGCAACTAGATGATCACAGTGGTATCAGTGAGGCAGGGAATATTGAAGAAACGAATGATCCTGAGGATAGGTGTGATAAAGGTGTGAAATGTTGGTCCTCAATTTATTCTAGGAGCTCAGTCAAGTAATATAAGTAGTTACTCTGCATAATAATGAAAACAGCATACACAAGCTTGGAGCTTATTAGTATTCACTTTTACCAAGCTACTAAAGCACATGAAAACATTTAAAATAATATTAAACATAAAAATTACATTCCAAAGTCTGAACTCTCAGCAAACCAAAATATTTTGCAAATAAAAATTATGAAGATTAAAATTGTTTGAGATGTTCTGTATGAAATACACAAAAAAATTCATAAAAGCAAATTTTTAAAAAGTATTAAGATTAATCGAATAATAGAACTGAAAAATTGGCCAAATATCAACATTTTTATAGATTAACGAAGAAGCTTGCTAAACATTTGGCAACAGGATAGTTGAATAACATGAAATAATGTTTAATCTTTTCATTTGGAGAGAAATAATGTAAAGTATTTAAAGATTTCTGCCAACTTAATCTACTAAGTATGAAAATTTAAAATATATTTCAACTTTCTTTTAAGCGGTTCTCAAAGAAATAAAATAGTGCTCTTTTAGGTTAGCCTATCAAGTCGAATATTTACTCAATGGCTATCAGTCCTATATGCTTGATTTCCCTGAGTGAATTAATTTTTGTGGTAAATCTATTATCTTTACTTCCCTTATTTATTCAATGTTTGTTTTATTAATTTTTAAATGCTAACAAGTTCATCCTTGGTTGTTCCCTGCCTGAAAGGATTTTCTGCACGATACCAGACATGTCTTCTGACACATACCTTTTAAAACACTGTCAGGTGAACTATGCTCACACACAATTGGCTTTTGATGGTTGCAGTCTCAAATTTTCATTATAGGGAAAAAGAAATATAAAAATAATCTGTTGTAAACTCATGTTATACTGATCAAATCTCAACATTTTATAAAAACAATTTTGACCACTGGACCCCTCCCAGTACGCCTTAATTACCACAACCTCATTCACCCTCCCAGCTCATCCTGTTTCTCATCCTAGCATGGACACTGGTCCATTTATTCTCTTGGCATCCCAGCCTTCTGGACTACCCTTTTGGCCCAGACTCCCCACTGTTCCTGCTCCTTTGCACCCAGACCAACCTAATTCCTCAGGCTAGTCCCCTGGAGGCCTCAAAGCCTGTTCCCTCCCCCACCTCACTTTGCATGCCTGAGAACCAGCCTTCATCCCTGGCTGTCCCACCCCCAACCTTGATTCCAGAGATCAGCCTCCTTCCCTGACTGCCTGAAAGTCCTGAATCCTACCTCTACCTAGCAACCCTTCCAAATTGTACTGTTCGTGCTGGCTAGAGGGATCCAAATCTTAGGAGGAAGTGTGAGAGTATCTGATCCTCATCCAACATGGGCCTCTGTCAGAACTCCTGAGCAGCAAGACGAAAGCCATCTGCCCCCTCCAAAATAAAATCAAAAGATAACCCGAAGCCTAGAACAACCAGCTTTTCATGCCCAACAAGTAAATTAAAAAGGCACATAAAGTTTACAAACAGAAGCAGACCTAAACTCAACAAAGGAAGGCTTGAGTCTCACACAAGAGTCAGAAACTACTAAAGAAAGTCACAGTGAAAGTCACAGTGAAAAAACAAAAAAATGAAAAACTCAAATAATATGTCCAGACCAAGTATCAAAAATCCTGTAAAGCAGTGCAAGGAGAAACTCCTGGAGATAACACAGGACATGGAATTCAAAAGAATAGTTACAAACATGATAAAAGAATTCAGTGAATTTAAAGAACACACAGATGAAGAAATCAAAAATCTGAAGGAAGACAGGGATAAACTTCTGCATGAATTCAGAAAACAGAAATATTGAAGACTACTCAGGCTGAAATGAAGAAGGAAGTAAAACATTCAATAAGACAATGAGAAAGGACAGGAGAAAGCCTCACCAATAGGATGAATGAAATGTAAAACAGACTATCAAGACTGGAAGATAAAGTGGATGAATTAGACCACTCAGGCAAAGATTATGAAAAATTTAAGAAAACACAAGAATGGAATATGCAGGATTTGTGTGACACCATAAAAAGACAAAATTTATGAATCATAGGCATACAGGAAGGGGAAGAATCTCAGGATAATGGGTTGGAACAGATCATCAACAGGATTGTAGAAGAAAATATCCCAAAATTAAAGAAATACATACAAATACAAAAGGCACATATAACACCAAATAGATAGAACCAGAAAAGAAACTCTCCATGGTACATCATAGTAAAAACACTAAACGTACAGAACAAAGAGAGAATCCTGAAAGCTGCTAAAGAAAAACAAGTCACATGTAAAGGAAAACCCATCAGAATTACAGCTGACTTTTCAGTGCAAACTATGAAAGCCAGAAGAGCCTGTATCAAAGTATTTCCAGTTCTAAATAACCACAGATGCTAAGCTAGATTATTTTATCCAGACAAACTATTACAGTTGACTGGAAAAGAAAATTCTTCCATGACATAAACAGACTGAAAGAATTCATAGCCACAAAACCAGCCCTTCAGAGAGTTCTTGAAGCAATACAAAGAGCTGAAGAAAGGAACAACTATACCCAAAAGGTAACAGAAAGAAACTTAATGAAGTAATAATTGTGGAAATGCACAGTTACACCAAAAAAAAAAATGTGAATAGAAATTGAATCGACAGGAATCAATACACATCTTTCCATAAGAAGTTTAAATATCAATGGAGTGAACGCCCCAGTCAAAAGACACAAACTAGTTGAACAGATTAAGAAACAAAACACATCTTTTTGTTATCTGCCAAAGCCATCTTAATTTCAAGGACAGACACTACCTTAAGTGAAAGGATAGAAAAAAATATTCTAAGCAAATGGTACTAAGAAAAAAAGCAGGAGCTGCAATTTTAATGTCTGACAAAATAGACTTCAAACTAAAACTAATCAGAAGAGATAAAGTGAGCCACTAAATACTGATCAAAGGAACAACTGACCAAGAAGATATTACAATTATGAACATATATTCACCAAATTCTGGTGCATCCAACTTCATAAAAACTGGACTTTAAGACCCAGATTAATCCCAACTCATTAATAGTAGGGGACTTCAATACCCTATTGTCTCCATTAGAATGGTTAACAGGATAGAGAATTAACAGAGAGACATCTAAATTAAATAATACCATACATCAAATGGAACTAACAGACATCTGAATATTCCACCCAACTACCAAGGAATATACTTTCTATTCAGTGCCCCATGGAACTTTCTCCAAAGTCAACCACATACTGTGGCACAAAACAAGCCTCAGAAAACACAAAAAGACTGAAATAATTCCATGCATTCAATCAGAACACAGTGCAAAAAGCTTAAAATCAACACTGGAAGAAACCCTAATAACTACATGAACACACAGAAATTAAACAACACATTCCTGAATAATGAATGGCTCAAAGGAGAAATTAAGAAAAAAATAGAAATATTTCTGGAACTAAATAAAAAGGACAATACAACACAATAGAAACTCTGGGACACATTGAAAGCAGTCCTTACAGGGAAGTTTATAGCTCCTGATGCCTACATTAAAAAGTCAGAATGAACACAAATAAATGACTTGACATTGCAACTCCAGACAGTTGAAGAGCAACAACAAATGAAACCCAACAGACAAGGGAAATAACAAAAATCAGAGCAGAAATTAATGAAATAGAAACAAAACAATACAAAGAATCAACAAATCGAAGAGCTGGCTCTTTGAAAAGATAAACAGGACTCACTGACCCTTAGCTCAGTTAAGCAAAAGAAAGAAAGAGCACCACCAAATCAACAAAATCAGAGATGAAAGGGGAAACATCACGAAAGACACCAAGGATCCATAACAATATATGGAGATATTTTTAAAACCTATACACTACCAAATTTGAGAACCTAAAAGAAATGGATGGGTTTCTAAAAGCATGGATATCACCAAAATTAAACAAAGAGGTCAGTAGCTTAAACAGACCCATAACACACAAGTCAATTGATATAGTAATACAAAACCTCCTAAGTAAAGCCCAGGACCAGATGAGTTTACAGCACAATTTAACCAGAAATTTAAAGAAGATCTATATCCAGTACTACTTAACTTATTCAGAAAGATAGAAATGGAGGGAGATCTTCCAAATTCCTTCTACGAACCCAGGCATTATCACTCTAATACCAAAGCAAGGTAAAGATACAACCAAAAATGAAAACTATAGACACATATCCTTCATGAACATAGAACAAAATACTTGCAAACCACATATAGACACACATCAGTAAGATCAAGTCGGCTTTATTCCAGAGATGCAGGAATATTTCAATATACATTAAGATAATAAACATCATAAATTATATAAATGGGCTCAAAGACAAGAAACACATGGCCATCCCAATAGATGCAGAGGAGAACTTTGAAAAAATTAAACATGCATTTATATTCAAGTCCTAGATGGAATTGGACTTCAGGGAACATACCTTAATATAATTAAAGCCATATACAACAAACCAATAGCCAACATCATTCTAAATGGAGAAAAACCAAAAGCATTTCTTTTAAAATTGGGAACCAGACATGGCTGACCATTATAGCCATTCCTCTTTAACACAGTGCCTGAAACTCTTGCAAGAGCAAAAAGACAAGAGAAGGAAATTAAAGGAGTAATAACTGGAAAAGTAGATATCAAATAATCCCTTTTTGCAGATGATAAGATATTATATCTAAGGGACATCAAAAATTCCACCAGAAAACTCCTAGAAATGATTAACATGTTCAGTAAAGTGACTAGTTACAAAATTAATTGACAAAAATTCTGTAGCCTTTCTATACACCAATAACAAGCAACAAGAGAATGAGTATATGAAAACACTCCCTTTCACAACAGCCTCATAAATAAAATAAAACAAAATAAAAAGATAAAATAAAATAAAATATCTTGGAATAAACGTGACAAAAGACATTAAAGACACCTACAATGAACTTTTTAAATCTTTAAAGAAAGAGATTGAGGAAGACACCAGCAAATGGAAGGACCTCCCATGCTCATGGATTGGAAGAATTAATATTGTAAAAATGACCATGCTATCAAAATGCATTTATAATTTCAGTGCAAAGCCAATTTAAAGTCCCATGATTCTTCACAGAATTAGAAAGAAACACTCTAAGATTCATATGGAAATACAAAAGACCTCAAATAGCCAAAGCAACTCTGAGCATTAAGAACAAAGCTGTGGGGATTACTATATCAGATTTAAACTATATTACAGAGGTATAGTCATAAAAACAACATGGTACTGGTACAAAAATACACCTGTAGATCAATTGAATAAAATTGAGGGCCAAAATATGAGTACATGCAATTTCAACCACCTGATATTTGAAAAAGTGGCCAAGAATATTCACTGGAGAAAAGATAGCATTTTCAGCAAATGCTAAGAATGAAACTAAGTCCTTATTTTTCTTTTGCAAAAAAAAAAATCAACTCCAAATGGATCAAATACCTCAATGTGAAGCCTGAATCTCTGAAATTGTTAGAAGAAAATACTGGCAATAACCTACAAGATACAGGGGCTTCATTAAACCAAAAAGCTTCTGTACAGTAAAAGAAGCAACCAAGGAAGTGAAGAGAAAATCCACAGAGTGGGAGAAAATCTTCATTAGTAACATATCTGACAGAGGTATAACATCCAGATTATATAAAGAACTCAAAGAAAAAAAAAGAATCAAGAAAGAAAGTAACCCAAATAAAAGATGAGCTAAGGAGCTGAACAGAGAGATCTCAGAAGAAATAAAGATGGCTAAGAAGCATCATAAAAGGTATTCAACATCATTGTTAATTAGGTAAATGGAAATTAAAACCACTTTAAGCATTCATCTAACCACAGTCAGACTGGATAAGATCAAGAGAAAAAATTATACCAAATGTTGGAGAGGATGTGGGGAAAGGTGAATGCTCATCCATTGTTGATGGGACTGCAAACTTGTTCAACCCATATGGAAAGCAATGTGGAGAAACCTTAAAGAGTTAAAAATGAACCTACCATGTGACCCAGTTATACCACTACTTGGTATATACCCAAAGAACTAATCCTTTTGCAGAGACACTTGTACATCCATATTTGTTGCTGCTCTTTTCACAATAGCTAGGAGATGGAAGTAACCTAACTGTCCCTCAACTGATGAATGGATAATGAAAATGTGGTATACTTACACAATGGAGTTCTACTCAGCAATAAAAAAAAGATGAAATCTCTAGCAGGGCGTTGTGGCCCACACCTTTAATCCTAGCACTTGGGAGGCAGAGACAGGAAGATTTTTGTGAGTTCAAGGCCAGCCTGGTTTACATAGTGAGTTCCAGGAAAGCAGGGGCTACAGGGAGACCCTGTTGCAAAAAGACTAAAAAAAAAATAAATAAAAAAAAAAAAAAATCATGAAATTTGCAGGTACATGGATGAAACTAGAAACTGTTATAGTAAGTGAAGTAATACAGACTCTGAAAAAAAAAATGATGGATGCTCTCCCTCATATGGATCCTAGAACCAAATTCTTGTAAGTGTGAAGTGTGTATCCAGACATAACTACAGGAACCAAGATAATGAAAAGGAATAAGGGAGGCAAGGGAAAAGAAAATACCTGAGAGAGACCAGAAGGAAACAGATGTTGCTAAGGAAGATATTGATAAAAATGAGGTTATTTAAATGGGAAGAGAAAAGGAAGTTTATACAAGGAACCTTAGGGATAAAGGGAAAGAAGGAGCTCAAGAAAGGTGGGACCATAGGAGAAGGGTATTATTAGGGAAGAAATGAGGAAAATGGGGGCACTTTAAATGACAAAATCATGGTGGAAGTGCTAGACAGTGAGAGAGATAAATAATGCCTAGCTAGATTTAAAAAAACAGAGGGAACATTATTAGTTCAACAATCTACAGACAAATTATACATAAAACTAGTTCAAGGGAACAAAGTATCTGTCTAGTCGAGGTTGATCTGAGAACATTTTGTTTTTGCCCAACCTTTATCTATATGGCACATGTTAATTAAAAGTACCAGACTGATGGAACTAAATTTCTTGGATGTTTAATAGCCACACTTTGAAGCCTATACTAATCTGGTCAGAGGAAACTAAAGGACAGTTTTTGCTCCTTTCCCTACAAGGTTGAATAAGTTCCAGGGGACTTTGGAGTATCTCTCAAAATGTCCTGTACTGTGGTAATGTCCTGTCCTCTTGTTCACAGAGGCCTTGAAGACCCCACCAGACGGACTTGAACCAGTTTCCAGTCAACAAAGAGGAGGGTCAACATAGAGGAAAGATTTCCTACATGCTTCCAAGAGAAGCCATGGTCGAGTAGGACCTTTGACTTATCTTCACATAGATGGGACTGGTAAAAGAAAGGAGCCAGGGAATTCTCCAAGCCCATGTGATCCCTGAGAAACAGATCCTCAAATGTCCTTGAGAATAAAAGTAAATTGGTTTATTTGGGCATACTGTATGATCTTGAACACCCAAAAGGAAAGTATAACCAAAGATTAAAGTGATCAGTATATTTCTTTAAGAGTCCATGTTTATAGCTACATAACAAGAAAAGCACCAGACAGGCGTTACCTTCTTTTGAGTTGTTGGCCAGGGTGGCCGAAGAGACTCCCAGACAGTAACCTAGCATAGAACTGGGAGAACGAACAGCAGAGCCCAACCTTAACTAAAGGAATGTTGGAAAGTCATTACAGCTAGATGAATAAGAGCTGATCTTCCTAAAACAAGGGACTCCAAATAGGCTGACTAGACTCAGCAGGTGGACTTGCACTGGGGAACCGCTGGGGGCGCTGACAACACAGTGAGCAGCAACAGGGATGACTGAGCATATGGGCTCTAGTAGGGGTGGGGGCTATGGGACGGTTCCACTTGGGAAGTGGGTATAAAGATGAATAAGATTGTTTGGGATGTTCTGTTTGAAATACACACAAAAAAATCAATTACAAAAAAAAAAGAAATAAATTTACTTCTTAGGATATTTAAAATCTTTAACCAAACATTAGTACTCTCAGATAGAAATTTATTTCCTAAATTTCTCCTAACAACTTTTTCTGTCATATTATAAAAAGTATTACTTTTCTTACAATTACCATTTTATTTCAGAAGAGCTACATTAAGTTCAGAAAGAACACATTTTAGGCATATAAATAAATAAATAAAACTGGTAAATTGTTTCACAACTCATTTTTACTAAAATGAAAATGAAAACTGTACCTCCCATTCAGGCTAGCATGGGAGGAGATCAACTCTCAAATTGTTAGTAAATTGTCCCTTACAAAAATTTCCATCAATCATTTCTTACTACATATAAAGTTATTCTGTCTTTATATATAATCATTCCAGATGAAAGAATATTTTCAAGTGATATGTTGTTCACATTTATTCATTTGATTATATTAATGATAAAATTACACCAGTAGAAAAGTACCTCAACTTCTGTTAGTTTAAAAATAAGATTTGGAGCTTGAGAGATGGCTCAGTGGTTAAGAACCACTATTGCTTTAGAAGAGGACCCAAATTTGGTTTCCAACACCTGTGTCACACATGTGAGATCAAGGTCAGCCTGGTCTACATGGCTATTCCATAGAATATATTATAATTTCTCAAAATAGTATGTTGTACTATGTAATATGAAAGACTATCAGTAAAAATATTAATTTAAAATGCTCTTGATTGAACAAATTCCTTTTTTTTTGATCGAACGAATTTCTTAAATGCAAATGCCCTAATACTTCTGCAGCTTATATTTCCCATTATCTTTAAATAACCCTCTAACAGCATTTATACTATGGAAAATTAAATAATTTATAATTCATATTTAGTATAATTTATACTATGGAAAATAACCCTCTAACAGCATTTATACTATGGAAAATTAAATAATTTTTCTAGATTGAAAGCATTTCCCTGTAAAAGAATAAAAATTTTCCAGGAATGGTCATGAGCTCCCTAGTACAAGCACTCAAGGAGCAGAAGAAGAAGGAGTTCTGTCAGATCCAGTCCAGCAAGTCACCTGGGGCTATAGGAAGACCTTGTCTCAAAAAAAAAAAAAAAAAAAAAAAAAGTTTAAAAAAAAAAAAAAAAAAAAAAAAAAAGGAAGAAAGAATAACAATTTTCTTTGGTTGTTATTCTGTACTAAGTTTAAAAACTCTCCCATGTTCACTGTCTCTGCTTCTAAATTCATTCTTTAAGTCTTGATTTTTGTTTTTTGTATGGAAGTTGAAAACAGATTTCATAGGTTTATGCTGACCTTAGAGTTTAAAAGAGAATCAAAAAATCAAGAAAAAATAGTAATCGGGTAGAAATTATTATAGAGCAAAAGCCTATAATGTATATTGCCTCGGAGAGAGACCTGTTTCAAAAGAAAGTGTCATTATTTTTAGGATGGAGATCTGACGAAGAAATTGTTGCAAACACATCCACATATCTATGTATTCATTTCACTAACATTTCATTCATTTTCAATGTGTTTGATGTAGTATTCTTATGACTCCGAATAGTAAACTTTTAAGATGTGATTCCTGCCACCCCTGGCTACTTAGAATCTAGGATAGATGACATATTAAACAAAGAGCTGGATATAGTTCATAAGACTTCCTTAACATTGCATAAACTCACTTCTGCTAGCCTATCTTCCATTCAGTGAATTTAATCCTGTATTTCTCCTATAGACTTGCTTCAGCTCCTTCAGATCTCAAATCAGATTTCACATACATTCTTAGCAGTAACACATACCACATGAAGTCTTTCTGAAAAGAGAGATATCTCTGTTTATAATCTGATTTAAATTTGAGATAATACAACTACCTTAATGGTAACATTTTAGTTTCCTCTAATCTATTCATGTACAGTGGGATTGTAGTATCAGAGAGCAGAAGTGTTTCCCATAACCAACTTGCCATGACAGACAGGATACCTAGCATTTGTCATCACTTTGCTATTCTTCTAAAGAACACCATTCTAATAGAGGGCTGACTACCTGACTCCATAAATCTTGTTTGATTGAATGGATAATCATTGAGTGTTAGAATGAAAAGCAGTTTATTGTTCCATGATCAAAGACCAGAATATGAATACATCCATTAATGACTATAATTATATTAGCTTGAGAATATTTTACTCTATATAAAGACATCAAATTAAATAATGACCTGTAGTTTCTTAGAGTTTAGAAAATAAGGCAAAATATAAAGTACTTTAGTGTGACTAGGCATGATATAATCTCAAGGTAAATACTATTGTTATTCTTATGTGAAGCAATGATGTTCGTAATTTATCAATGAAAATTTTTGAAATGTTTGTGTTACTAAAAATAGGTAATTTTATTCTCCACTTATGAGATTGAAAGGTGCATACACTCAGAAGAATGAACCCAAATTTTAGCACACTACTATCCTTCTGAAACCCTATGGACTTCAGTCCTATAATTAACATTGCAAAACTTTAAGTCACATAAAATTATGAACACCCTTCAAATTGTTTTCATCAAGGTCCATCGTAGTGTAATTTCAGTGCAATTGCAGCATAGGAGATAGCTTGCTGATGCCTTTAAATTTGTTTCACATGGAACATTTATCTCTCTGTCACCAATCTCTGTCCTCTATCCATCTTTCATTTATCTATCATCTATCTATCTATCTATCTATCATCTATCATCTCATCTATCTTTCTATCTACCTATCATCTATCTATCATCTATCTATCTATCTTATCTATCTATCTATCTATCTATCTACCTATCTATCATATTCATTCATCCATCTACCTATCATATCTATCCATCTTATTTATGTCATTTATATACATACATGCTAAAGTTTCCCCTATATTCCACAGCCTGTTAAAAATCCTACTTTTAAATACTTACTTGAAGTTTTATTTTTAGACATTCTTCATAGAAAAGCAATTCTCTTTATCCACTAAAACATATTCTAACACTGGATATCATCTTGAGTACATTTCTCAAACATTATTTCTTGAAGTAAATTAATATGAACACAGAAACTTCAAAAGTTCAAAATAATTTTATTACTAATCTCAGAGTTCACATCAGTGGTACCAAGAGAATTCAATACTCAGCAAAATAAAACAACATTACAAAATGAAAACTGTTCACTGGAGATTCTGAAAGCTGTTAGAAATGGTTAGAACAGCCTTTCTCTGTACAAACACAATACTGCAAAGATGTTGCCTAAAGATCTCTATATAGAAATGTTGGGAGCTTTTTCTCAATCATGTATTATTGCTGTTTTTCAATACTTACTGTACTCATTCTCATTTGTTCTTTCTTCTTTTTTATTTTCTTTCTTCTGAGTCTCCTTGTAATCACAGCTGGTCTGGAATTGCTGTGTAGACCATGCTATACTTGACTTCACAGAGAGACCACCTGACTCAGTCTTCCATGTACTGGGGTTAAAGGCATGCACTACAAGACCCATCTTTATTTAGGTAGTTTTAACAATGCAAGCAGCAATAAAACACATATGTATACTGATAGTTTATAACTGAGGCAAGTGAGGTTTATATATTTTGCAGTGTGTTTTGAAATGGATAAAGACCCAAATATTCTTATTTTCTTTTTCTTTGTTTGTTTTTGTTTTTTTATTATATTTATTTCATGTGTATGAGTGTATTTGTTGCATGTGTGTAAGTGCACCTCTGTCATGCAATGCCCGTGGAGGTCAGAAGAAGGCATTGGATTCCCCTAGAACTGGAATTATGTAGAGTTGTTAACTGCCATGTGGGTGCTGAGAATCAAACTCAGGTCGGCTGCTACTACTCTTAACTGCTCTTAACCACTGAGTCATCACTCCAGCCTCAGTTTTATTTTTTGTTTTATGATTTTTGGTTCCTTTCTTTTGTTTTTTTTTTTTTAAGAAACTATTATTGTGCTTTTTTTCATCAATTTCATACATGAGTAATATGCACTCAGATTATTTTAATTCATTCAGTAATCTCTCTCCTATCTATAATACCCATTTCCTGACCCCAAAATTCTCTTCTCACAGAGCATTGATTTGTTTAATCTCATCTTTAAAAGAAAACAAAACAAAAAAGTTTTATTTTTTTCTTTGAGAAATTCATCCAGTTTCATCATATTCACCAACCTTGACCTGCTCCTCACAGCTCCACAACCCCTTCTTTACTGAGCCAGCTTTCTGTCCTTGGTAAGTTGACCATATTTCCATAGATGGCCACTTACCCAAAGATATATGTCAATTTAGGAGAATTAGATTTTTAGATTCTTTGCTAGGGTCTAATACCTGCCTAAGCACTGGTTCTTGTTCCTCATAATGTAGCAAAGCATGTGTTTCACTTTATGAAGAGGGTTTCAAATCCACTTAGAATGTAGTTGGTTTTTCCCATGACTTCTGTGTCACTCCAAACCAATCAGTGTTTTTTTGCCAAGCCAGATGTTATCACAAATTGAGGACTCAAATGTGGGTACTTTTGATGATAAATTTTCTCCTCTAGCAGTCTGGAAAACTCTCTTTCCCTGTGGTCATCCACCACCTTTGGCTCTTAAAATCTTTCTGCCCCCTCTTCCACAATGATCCATAAAGCATGGGAGGCAGAAGTTTTATATAGAAGCCCAATTCAGGAATAAGCACTGTTCAGTCTCTTATTCCCTGAATGTTGACCAGTTGTGGGTTTCTGTGAAAATCACCATCTGTTCATAAAGAAGCTTCTCAAGTGAGAGTTGAGAGATGCATTAATCTATGGGTATAACAATAGTCATTAGAAGTCAAGTTAAGAACATTTATTTAGCCCTATGGCTTGTGGTCTGCTTAGCCATAAGTTCCAAGGCCTGATACAAATGTCAGGTATGGACTCCATCTTATAAAGTATACTTTAAATACAATCACAAAGTGGTTGGTTACTCTTATAATATTTGTGCCATTATTGCACTAATGACCATGTATGTACTGGCCCATTGTTGAAGCATGCTAGATTCACAGATGAGCAAGGCTAATGATTATGCAATCTAACCAAAGCAATGAAGCATTATTTCTCTGTTTTTTTTTCCTAAAGTTATGTATGTAGTATCTTCAGAAATAGTAGCTTACCATCAAGCCCCCGACAGTGACAAAAAGCAAGGCCAATAGTCAGTATTCTTTGGGGGTGGTCAACAGCTTCAAAAGAGAGAGTCCATTTATAATACTGAAGTTTTATTTTTCTAGCGTAATTGATTTAAAGGGCAGTTTCTGCCTCTTGCCCTCCAAGGTCAACTAATTTCCAGGGGACTATGGAACATCTCTCAAAACATCCTGTAACTGTGGTGAGTCACCTGTCCTCTTGTTCAGGGGGGCCATGGAGACCCCATGAGATGGACTTGAACCATCGTCCTGTCTACAAAGAGGAGGGTTAACTCAGAAGAAACATCTCATACATACTTCCAACTAAAGCCAGATATGGTTGAGTAGGACTTTTGACCTATCTTCACATAGCTAGAACTGGCAAAAGAAAGGAGCCAGGAGCTCCTCCCAAGCTCATGTGACCCCTGAAGAACAGATGCTCAAGGGAACTTAAGAGTAAAAATAAATTGATTTATTTGGGCCAACTGTATGGTCTTAGACACCCAAAAGGAAAGTATAACCAAAGAGTAAAGTCATAAATATTTTTCTTTAAGAGTTCAAGGGATTACACTTCCCTGACATTAGGCTTAAGTCCATAAAATAAGTTATCTAAACAATTATAACACATTGATGCCTTTGTTTCTAATCAGAAAGTGCTGCTCAGATGTAAGACTTCAAATCTTGGTCTTCAATACTGTAGTGCCCACCTGTAGCTGCAGGAGGCAACCTGCTATTATTCTAAAATGATGGCCAAATTTGTTTCTCCCCATATCTAGAAGCCTTTGAGAGGGAACTAACACTGATTCTAACTACTCCAACAGGTATCAAAATACCTGAAAACAAATACTGGATTTATCACTCTAGAGTCCAGCCTTGGCAGACAAAAGAAAAATGAGGGGGAACCCAATAAAGGGATGCTTTTAGATGCTCTCATCAAGAAATCCCAGTGGACTCTGATATGAACATTTGAAATTTCCTGTGTTCTGACTTTTCTGTGGTTCTGTCTAGAAGTTGTAATGCGAACTACTCCTGCCTTTATTTCTTCTTCACATCTCATATTCACCAAAGACTTTCTTTTCTTCCTATATATAAGAGTTATGCAATTTGGGAGACTTTTAGATAGACCCACTGAAGGGGTACCCCAATTGCCTCACCCTGCATCCCTGTTCATCATGGAAGAAGCCAGAGTGGTCTACATCCAGATTCCCTGTCTGCAAGTTAGGTAACTTCTTCAGAGGATGGTGTGATAAGAATAGGAGGTAGGAATTAGCTAGGCAGCTAAGGTAAAAAGACCCCAAAGAAAAGTAGCCAGTTTCCTGGCTAAAAGTCCAAATGTCCTTGGGCCTCTTAGCAACATTCTCTGTTCCAAAGGCCTTTTCCCAAAAGATCTTTTATCTAATCCTTAAAAGATTTTAGGGTTACCTCTTCAGAGGGGGAATGCTAGAGTAGCAAAAAGCCGCATAAAAAATGAAGAAGAAAGAGTACATGAAGTTGTCAGAAAAAAGTAATGGGGAGATATGGGAGGAGTTGGAGTTGAGGGTGTGGGCATGGATTTGATTGAAACACCTTATATGCATGTATGAAAGTATCAATAAATTATTTAAAAAAAATTTGGATCACCACCTGTAAAAGAATGAACTTGTCCCCTATCACCCAGAACAAAAGTCAACACCAAATGGATCAAAGACTGAAACCTGAAACTCTGAAACTTTGAAGAAAAGTTAGGCAGTACCCCATGTGATATAGATGCATAAAAGAACTTTCTAAATTGAATATCAAGTGCTCAGGAATTAATGTCACTGTTCAACAATGGGGGCTCTCATTAAACTAAAAGGCTCTGTAGAGAAAAAATAATGTATTTAAAGGATAGGCTATGGATCTGAACAGAGAATTCTCAAACTAAATTTATGAAATAAAAGTGGCTGAGAAACATCTTAAAAAGTGATCAACATCCTTAGTAATTAGGAAAAAATGCAAATCAAAACCACTTTAAACTTCATTTTACCCTAGTCACACTGGCTAAGACTAAGAGAACAAATGATACTAAACGCTGGAGAGAATATGGTGAAAGGGGAACACTCATTCATTGCTTGTGGGATTGCAAACTTCTACAACCTCTATGGAAAACAGTGTGGAGAACTCAAAAAACTATAAATGAATCAACCATATTATTTGGCTATACTACTCCTTGGCGTATACCCAAAGGACTCATTCTAGTGCAGTGATACTTGTACATTAATGTTTGTTGCTACTCTTTTCGTAATAACTATGAAATGGGAGCAACCTAAGTGCCTCTCCACTGACTAATGATTAATAAAAATGTGGCATATTTACACAATGGACATCTCAGTAGTAAGAAAAGAATAGTGAAATTTCAGGTAAATGGATGGAACTAGAAACTATTGTACTAAGTGAAGTAACACAGACTCAGAAAACAAAAAAGACATGTGTTCTTCCTCTTTTGTGGCTCTTAGAACAAAATCCTTATATGTCAGTGTATAATCTGATGTAACTGCAGGAGCCAGTAAAATGGAAAGAAATCTTTGAGGTAAATGAAAAGAAGGGCTATGAGAGAAGAATAGTAGAGGCAAGGTTTTACTAATGGGGAGATGGATAAAATATGGGTATTTAACTGCAAGGGGAAGACAGATTATACAAGGACCTTGAAGGTTAAGGATAAAAGGAGCTCAAGAGAGGGAGTATCACAGGAGGCATGTATTAAC
This sequence comes from Nannospalax galili, assembly GCF_000622305.1. Classification (NCBI taxonomy): domain Eukaryota; kingdom Metazoa; phylum Chordata; class Mammalia; order Rodentia; family Spalacidae; genus Nannospalax; species Nannospalax galili. Next base: position 4,225,694 of record NW_008359214.1, read on the forward strand.
CACAGGTGAAATGGTCTTTAACTGGGGGTGGAGAGGGGGGAATAGAAAGGGAGAGAGAAGGGAGAGGTAAATAAAGCTTAATTTGTATGAAAAAAACAGAAGAAAATTTATTAGTTAAAAAACCTACTGAAAAATTACACATAAAATATCCCTGCATAAGTCCATGTGAATAGCTGAATTCTATATAACAAAGAACAGTACCAGACAAAAGAGATCTCCCTTCATGTTGTTGATCATTGTAGTCTAAGAGACTCCCAAAATTACATAGTCTATTGCTGCAGCCCCATATTGCCTTCCAGAATTTGAAGGTAAGGCCATATTGGTGAAGACAATTCATACTTCACACACAGGACCTGGAACGATGGAGTTGAAACTGACCAAGAAGCCAACTCCCTGAATCTAGCTCTCATAGTTTTGGAGGACATATGCAAGATGTTAAGGAAGAATATCAGTTGATGATCCAAACCCAGCTTTAAAGTCTAGTAACTGTAACAATGGCTGGCACACCAAACTATATTGGTGAAGTAGTGGCACTTTTATCTTTGTAGTAATTGAGAGTTACATAATTGGACTTAAAGCCCACTCAATGGGAGGGAACTCATGGGTAGCACTTTACACAGCCAAATATACATTGTTGGAGAGGTCATAAATCTTAGAGAAAACCCAAGTCTCTCACATTCCTAGACAAATTAAATTCCTTACTATATTCTAGATATGGATTCTTATATTACAGACATGGATGCCAGTCACCTCTCATCAAAGAAGATTCTTTTGGAAAAGATGGAGACTATGACAGAGTTCCATAACTGGCCGCCCCCAGAGATTAACTGCCTATGACTTGCCCAACCCTAAGTGACACATCTACAGTGACATCTCTGCATGGGTAGAGAGAATACTAATTCATCATTCAACTCTCATCAAAGAAGCTCACTCAAGCAACAGAGGGTGGGAAAAACAAAAGGCCAAAAATGGCCAAAGTGTAGAAAACAAGGGTCTGCAGATTTCTGGTCCCTTTAGTGGATTCAAGGGTTAAACTTTAGTGAAGTCTGCAGATCTCTGGTTCCTTTAGTAGGCTCACAGGGTTAAACCCAGGTTTCAGGAACCACTGTGGAAGAGGGGATGGAAAGTCTCTAGGACCATATGGAAACAGAGTCTTATAGGTTTCTGGACCTTGCTAATATGAACCTACAGCAATAGTGTTAGCATGTACAAGACCTATGCAAACTCTATCAAACTAAAGCCAACCATAAAGCTGGGGAAATAGGCAGCAGGACCCATCCTTAGTTGGAGACATCTGGGTACACTAACTTCACTAGATTGGCTTTTACATATGTGACACAATTTATGCAATTCGGTGGAGGGCCTACGGAGTGGTGTGGATGGGGGAGTCTGTGAAAGGATATAAATATGATTAAGGTGTTTTTTATGAAATGCATAAAAACTCAATAAAAATACATAAAAACAACTTTTATTATATTTCAATACATGGTACTAATGATATTAAATAATTTTCACATTCAGTTGTTCCAGTATCTCCACTTTTTAAAAATTGTATTTATTAATTTGTGTGTGTGTGTTTCCTGCATGTATGTAAGTGCACCTGTATGGTACAATGTTACGGAGGTCAGAAGAGGGTATCAGATTTCCCTGGAACTGAAGTTAGGGACAGGAGTTAGCCACCATGTGGGTGCTAGGAATTGAACACAAATCGTTTGCAAGAGCAGCCAGTGCTCTTAACCCCTGAGTCTTCTGTCCAGCCCCATGTTTTCTCTTTTTTAATAACATTTGTTTTCATGTTATTTATTTCAATATGGCAAATTATGCCACCATTAAGACCTCCAAAATTGTGATACCTCACTTGGTGTGGTTGAGAAGTTCAAATAACCTGAGCTCTTCCCTTCTGCATAGTTCAAGTGGAAAGACAATTTTAAATTATAATTTTAAATTATAATCATAATTTTGAATTATTTTAATCATTGACCTTATTAAAAATTGAGGTGCTTCATGGATTAATTTATATTAAATAAAATTGAATATTATAGCTATGAATCAACCAAAACTATATATTTTTCTATATCAATCTATATTCTTATGTTCACTAATTAAAACAAAAGATAGGCTGGGTGTGGTGGCATACACCTTTAATCCCAGCACTCAGGAGGCAGAGGCAGGAGGATCACGGTGAGTTCAAAGCCAGCCTGGTTTCCATAGTGAAACCAGTACAGCTGTGGTTACAGGGAGACCCTGTCTCAAAAAGACGCCCCCCCGAAAAAAAAAGCAATAAAAACAAAAAGAACTCAATATTAATTAGTTTCCCATTTTCTTTATTTCATCATTGGGAACATGTGTTTAATTTTTCTTCTTGTTCACTGAAGATCATGGTGCACAGCCTTTTTTCATTTTATTTTGTTTGAAATTCAATAATGGCTTTTGTTTCTCAGATTACTTTTTGTGACAGATTGAATGGGGTAATTTTTCATTTTAGGATATGTTTCTATATCTTATTTAAGTTTCTATGAAGCCATTTGAGAAAAACAAAAGTAATCTCCCTAGAATTGTAGAGGAGAAATGTTGGAAAGTACAGGAAAGGCATTCTCTCTGAAATATTCTTGCTACTGCATTAACTAATATATTTTCTGCTATGGAGCTGAGAATGTTAAATTTTCAAATAAATAATTAGTTCATGTCATTCAAAATGATTGGAAAACTTGTATTTAAAACAATTTTATGATTTGTGTAATAAGTAAACATGCCAAAATTATATTTTCTTTCTATATCCATTAGCATGAGCACCAATTATTCAACTAGAAAAAGAAGTACTTGAGAACTAGGCAAGCTTGTAAATGACAGTTTGTTCCATCCTATGCAAAACACTAATACATAAAGGAAGAACCTACAACCTTCTCTCAAGTGTTTGCTGAAGTAGCAAAGGGGGAATTTTTTAACACGTTGCAATATAAATCTACAAAACGGTGCTCAAACTGTGATAAATATCATTCATTGGGCAGTCAGCCTTCAATATATGGTAATGTAACAATTTGGACCATGGTTGATGTTCTCCCTTAGCAGCTTTCATGTAGAATTTGAATGTACTGAAAGGAAGATATTTAATTCTCGAACCTTTTAATTCATTTAAGAATATTTTTTAATAAACAAAAAAATAAAATAAAATGTTCCACGTCAATTACAGTTTTTTTTTTTAGTTTTTGTGAATGCAATTCTGTATTGTCTCCTTGGATTCTAATTTCCTCAAATTAAGAAGGCCTAAAAGAGATGAATATCTTCTCACATTTCAAATGTTGAGAAACTACAACAGCAGAAATATTTTTGCTTTGATAACATATTAATAATCGAGTACAGGGTGAAACAGGAGAAATCTTCCTTTGAATTGTTGGCCAGGGTAGTCCTAAAGACTCCCAAAATTACATAAGCTATTGCCACAGTCCTTAATTCCCTCCCAGAACATGATAGCAAGACCCTATTGCTGAAGACAGGACATACTTTAGCCACAGGATTTGGAGCAACAGAGCAGGAACTGACCTGGAAGCCACCTTCCCTAAAGGTTAGCTCTCAAAGCTTTGGAGAGCACCATGAAAGCTGCTAAGGGAGAAGAACACCAACCATGGTCCAACCCCAGCTTCAAGACCTAAAAACCACATCAATTACCAGCACAGCAAAATGACATTGGTCCAGTAGTGGGACTTTTATCTTGGGGGTAATCAACAGGTACCTATTTGTACTTAAAGCCCAGTGAGAGGAGACATGTAAACCTAGCCAAATACATACTACTATTTTACAGAGTGTGGGTCCTTGGGCAGGACTTCTAAATTAAAATCCACCCACCCATGGGTCAGGGATCATTGTGGAAGAGGGGTCAGAAAGATTGTAAGAGCCAGAGAGGAGGTGCATGACCATACAGAAATAGTACTACAGGCTCCTGGGATTCTTCTCATACAAACCTACAGCAATGGTGTCAGCATGCATAAGACCCATGCAAACTTAAGCAGACAAAACCCCAACACAGAGCTGTGGAAATGAACAACACTCCCCAATCTGAGTTGAAGAATTATCAACAGGTGATTACGCCTGGTGAGAATGAATTAATCTTTCTAAAGGGAGGGACTATAGATTGACTAGATCCCAGTGGATGAACTTGAAGTAAAGGGTCTCCAGGAACACTAACTCTACATGATAGGCCTTAACACAAATGACAGAAGGTATGAACTTCAGGGAGACAGGGGGAGGGGGGGCTATGGGAGGGTGCCAAAGGAGAAGTAGGTACAAAGATGATTTTCTGTATGAAATACACCAAAATTCAATAAAAAATAAAATATAAGTGTTCTTCCATAATGTGAGTGTAAGGAATGCTTTTTGAAGTAGGAACAAGCATGCAAAAGCAATAGAAGAAAATATTTGTAATTTTAGCTACATAATAGTACATTTCCATGGCAGCTGTAAAAACCTCATTTAAAAAAATCCAAAGAAACCTGCAAGCTAGATGTAATCACAAAATCAACCTCAGGAAAGAAATAGTTTTAAACTGAGAAAATACATCACAGTGCTTGTCAATGGAAACCTCCCTTCAAATGGTTGGTCAGGGTAGTCCAAGAGACTCCCGCTACAAATAATTCAGGCTATTGTCACAGGTTTTGATTGGCTCCTAGTATTTGAAGGTAAGGTCTTATTGCTAAAGACACCACATACTTTAGTCACAAGTCTTGAAACAACTGAGCTTGAACTGACCTGGAAGGCTATTCCCTGAATACTCACCCTCATAGGAACAGAAATGTTATGCAAGATACCCAGGAAGAAAACCAATCATATACCCCAGAGAAAAACCTACTTCTGTCACTTCCTTAAATCATTGTGATTTCTTACTATATTCCAAATATGTATCATTATATTGACAAACAAATGTACTTCTCACCACTAATCCAAGAAATTTCCTTTTGCAATAGATGGGAACTAAACATCACAACTTGTCAAATTGAGAGAATGAATGACTTTGAGGTGCTCAGCCCTAAGGAACACATCTACAATGCAACCTCTACACCTAAGACTCAGAGAACATCGCAGAAGATTATGCAGAAAAAAATGTAAGAGCCAGAGGGACAAGACACCTGCTGCTAGTTAATCCATTAGAATGCATGATAATTAGACATGATAACTAGACATGATAAAAAAAGGATACATCAATGAAATCTCAACAATAGTCTAATGATATCTGCAAAATGAAAAACCAGTTGACATGTCAGGATAGATGGGGAACTCTCACAGGATCGATCTCATTTTGAAGACTACAGGAAATCAATGGATGCTGAGTGAAGTGAGTGAAGAAGAATCAGTTTTATCTGGGGACTAGCTCCCTGAAAGTTTGTCTAATGCCAAGTGGGGTATCCCTAGACATATGTACACATGAGCACCACTACATGGAGTCAGGACATGGTGTGTGTGTGTGTGTGTGTATACATATGTGTGTGTGCATATATATGTGTTTGTTGGTATGTATGTTTGTCTAACAATACCAATCAAATAAGAGAAAAGGGAAATCGAGAGTGAGTTGGAGAAATGGGAAGATTTGATGGGACTCTGGAAGGGATGGAAATAATGCAAAGACAATACTCATATATAAAATTCTCAAAAATAAAAAAAAGTTTAAAAGGAGAAAAACAAAACAAAACAAAACAAAACAAACACCCAGCCCCCCAAAAAACTGTTTATCCATAGATGCAAAAACTGAAGATCAGAAAACTGGTCCAATGGTGCTCCCAGGTCCCTTCAGAGGTGATGGTGGGTTGAGATAGCCCCAGGGTGTTCCTTAGGCCTGATGGAGCTGAAGGCCTACCTTTGCACTGTGTAAAGTAGCCACAGGCGTAGTCACCGTAGGTGCTGTCTAGATTCTCTGGAGCTAGAGGCCTGCTGGGTCATTGGACAACCATCTTTAAACGATATCCAATAGTGAGCCTTTTCTTTCATTGTTGAAACATCATTTGCAAGAAAACAAATGATTTTAATAAATGTGATGTGTTGTCTTCTAAAGTAGGATGAATATTAGAAATATGTAGTATGAAAATCCATTGACAGTATTCTAGTCTGATTGTTAAACATTTGCAGTAATAATGTCATACATCAGTCATTTATATACTTAAAACATTTATGTGGGAAAGGGTCTTAGTCTGTAATGATGTCATCATATTTTTAAAGAAAAATACTATTGTCAAGGACAGAGTCTAAGTACAGGAATTATTGGAGGAATTTGTTATATGGCACGGAAGCTTGCGTTAATTTTTATGCAGCGTGTGCATTATGGCTTTATTTATATTTGTATCTTTGGATGATTTAAGAAAATGGAAGAGTGAATTTATAGAGTGATTATATAGAAAAAAGTAAAGGAATACTACACAAGTGATAGATCCAGGAAAAACATAAAGGAATCAGTTTCCTTTAGATAGTGAAAGCAAAGGTCAACTTGTTTGTTTAGGAACTCATATGTAATAGATACTTGACATAAACAAAATTACATATACATAATATTTAATTCTGAACATATTTAGCCTTTTATTTATGTACATATATATATACATACATGTTCAAATATTTAGTTATTGAGATGACTATGAAGGTATTTTAACACCTTTGCAAATTTCCCAACTGGTTATATATAGCTGCTATATAAACCACATTTGGAAGCAATTCAGATAGCTTCAATATTACCACGTTGCCTCTCTGGGCTCTGTTTAATATAGTACACATATTTTGTTACCTTGTAAATTTAATCCTTATGTTTTAATTTATTCAGAAAACAGTAATATATATGATTGGATTTAAAACATTGTGAGCTTTATAGTTCACATCGTTTGCTATAAATGCACAGCACTTTCTCTATTAAAATGTTCAACAGCATGTTATGCTGTAAGAGACCCCTGTATATACATTTGTTTCAATATCTTTAACTTTTTGAACAATTGAGAAGATGCTGGGAGATTGTATGCTTGCTGTTTTCTTTCTCTCAAGTGTGTACACTGTATGATTTCAGAGCCCATGGACCGTATCTCCCTGGAGTCCTAGATTGTAGTAAATTCCTTTTCAGTTATTTCACAAGTACTGATTTATTGAATTGTTATTCTGGGGAAAGTGGAAGTCAGAAGTCAGCTTGAATAAAATGAATAATATTTTTTTAAATTATATATTATGAGTCATAATATAATTAGAATTTTGTGATAAGAATAATAATAAATATCGATGGTTAACTAAAATGTGTTATGATTTTGTCATATACTTGGAATGGTTCATTTCAGTTACTGGCATACATTTAAGAAAGAAACAGGAGACTATGACACTGTGGGCATGTATGAGAAAATCTGAACCACTGACAGAATTTTGCATTGATAATTCTAGTATTTGACATTTACTATTAGGATAACATAGTGAAATGAAAACTTTCAATTCTGAAAAAACATTGCAGCTCCTAGAGCTTTGTCTGACCCACCATTGGTATTTATTATTTAAATGGAACAATCTACTCAGAATTTCTATGACATCCAAATGCATAACAATTAAGACATCTAAATGATTTTATATCATGTCTTCCTATCATCTATCTATCATCTATCTATCTATCTATCATCTATTTACACATACATATGTGTATATGTGTGATCAGTCTTACAAGAATTAATATTCTCCCATAAACTGATGAAAAATAAGTTACATGGATATTAAAATAAGTTTTTTGAATAATACATATCTCCAGAAAGTTAACCATCGTGGATTTAATAATCTTAGCCTGAAGCAATGTATGGCCTGGATGTAGATATACATAGCCAACACTTGGCAATTCTGCACAGGAATCTTCTTTATGGCATTCTCTCTCACAATCAGTGCCAAACATTGAACTTAATTTTGTTGCATGAATCATTCTGTAAATGAGGCAGAGATTTACTAGCAAGCAGCTTAACTACATTAACAGAGTACATTTCACAGGTTAGGCTTTGTGAGGAGTTAACCTTCTTGATGTCATTTCTTATTTAAACTCTGCTTGTGGTATTACTTACATTAAACACTGCTTCTAGAAATGAAATATAAAGTACATGGACTTTACAACCAGAGAAGTTGTCTATATGTGAGCAGAGAGCTCGAGAACTGCAGCTTTCATTATACAAGCAGTAAGGACTGCCAGCAAGAGAAGACTTTTAACCCGTGGAGCTGGCTTGCCAAGAGCCCCTGGATCACAGTTTTCTTGATTCGTTATCCAGGCAATGGTGGGATTGTTGTAACGCAGCTGCCTCTGTGGTGTCTCTGCTCCTATAAATAACCCTTCACTTATATTCTTGGAAGTAAGCCCATTGGTTTAAAAAAGCATAAAAGATAAAATGTGTTAAGTGCAAATGAATACAGTTGTATAGCAAATATTTAATTGCAGTATGTCCTATACCGGGAAGAAAAAAAGGCATTTGTTATATTTGAATCTGAAATATTCCCATAAGCTCATGTAGGTAATCAATTGATTAATAGTTGTTGGTACTTTTATGGAGAGTTGGGAAATCTTTGGAATTTAAGGCCTAGCTGGTAGGCATAGGCTTCTAGGGACAGAGTGTGAGAGCTATAGGCAGATTCACTTCTACACAAGCTTTCTGCATCCTAAACTAATAAAGAATGAATAAGCTATTCCACAATCTCTCACTACATTGGCCTGGGTCCATCTGGTACAACATCACTTCCCTGATGGATTGTACCCATTGATGCCATGATTCAATATAAATTGTACCTCCTTTAAGTTGATTATCATAAGTATTGTGTCTCATCAAAGAAGAAAGTAACTAAAATGGGGAGTTGTTAACAAGAAATGGGGTCATTGTTGTGCTAAAACCGACTAAATACTTGTGAAACTATGAACTAATTTCTGAAGGAATGCAGAAAAATTTGGAAGGAATTATGGATTATAGAAGGCCAGCATGTCTTAAGCAGAGTTAGGTGGGCAATGCTGGTGGGAGCTGGAAGAAGAAAATACTGATAGAAATGTGGACAGTAGAGACTGTGCTCATATGATTTCATAGTGGAACAGTGGAATTTGGAATGTGCTGGAGGATATCTGTGTTGCATTTTGATAAAGAATCTGGCTTTGCCCTGCCCATGTCTTGAACATTTAACTGAGACTAACTTCAAAAGTAAGGTGTTAATTAATTTGTCAGAAAGAATTTTGATACAGCATGTCATTAAGTATGAGGACTGATTAATGTTCACCGCATTTAGACTAATTTATAGTGAGAAGTCATAGTAAAAAGCAGAGAAAAAAAACAAAAATATAGTTTGTCTAGAAAAGGAATATAGCTAGCTGACCAGGCCAATAAGGATAAGCTGTGTTTGGGGCAGAAAGATGCAAAACTTGATGTTTTCCTAGAAAAGGACCCTTGTAGACAAGGCATTGATAGATAAGGGCAGTGTATTTATGAAAGAGACCAGAATCATTAAAGAGAAACTTTGCACTTTGTACATAGACAAAAGGAAACTTTCACTTTATGAAAAAAATAGAGCATAGCCTCTGTATGCATTTATATAAAAGATTTCATATCCATATTCTCTATAATAATAGGTGCTATAATGAGGTGTGAGCTTATGAAAAAGAAGGATAAACACACTGCTTTAAGTGGCAAGCCTATTGGAATTTGACAATGGCCACATCACAATCAGAGCTCTGATATAAGGAAAATCTGTCATAGAACTTCACCATTTTTAAAAAATGTTTCACTCTTCCTTTTGTACCGTTAAAATTAGACAGTGTTAAACAATGTAATTTTCAAGTTATTGCTTTAGTTGTGAATATATGAAATAGCCTTTCATTATAAAATTGAAGATGAGTTCTGTGAAACTTTTGACACACCACTGAGGAACAATGTTCTTCATTTCTTTCAGCACCAGGAACAAATGTCTATTGTCTCCCCTAATTAGTAATCTGGTGTTTTATTTTTCTCCATTAGACTCAGTGACTATAGGTTCATGGACTAATGGTATTTAACTCATCAACAGTAGTACAAAATTACATTATTTTAAGTTGGATGACTTTTTACCAAATAAATAATTGAATGAATGAACAGTATGTATTAGAACTCTTGTTCCAAATCCGGCAATGTAGGAAGGAGGAAGCATTTGCAACTAAAAAAGTCTGTCTTTAAAAATGTGATTTAGGAAGCTAGACCATATTCAAATCAAATTGACATTATCATGACATAATTATGACTGACGTGTGTTGAATTATATCAAAACCATATGCCAGAATATCTGTGAGATTATATGTGAAGTATATTGAAGCTAAATGTCAACTTATGGGAAAATATGTTTCATACTACTTCAGATGTGCTCAGATGAAATATATTTTTTGGAAATATTCAGAATATGCAAATGACAAAATGTGAGAGGGTAGTTAAAATTATTTTCATTATAATTAATATAAAATGCTAACTGTCCAATATTTTTGTTTTCTTATTAGATATCTTGTTTCTTGTACTGCTAATCCTACATAATCCACAACTAAAATTTTGTAAAATATGAGATCATGTTCAAATAGTTTAAGAAGTAAGTGAAAATTGGAAGTACTGATAATATGAGGTAAATATGATTATTGTCACTAAATTCATTCATCACATTCCATTTTCTCTTGTCAAAGATGTGATTCATTGTAGTTTACCTCCTCACTGTTGTGTTCATTGCTGATGGGAGGCAGAATATAGGCATTGCCAACAGCAATGTAGGAGGAAAAAAGCCATTTACATGAGGAGGATGCTGGATATGTGTGTACCAGGCAAGACAGGCCCTTCTATATCCCTTTCTCTCTGGGGCTTTCTTCTCCATGCTACTTTGTCCGAGTTATCATCTTTCCTCTTTACTAGTTTTCCTTATGTGTTTCCCCAGTTCCTTTGCTTATAAAATGATAGTTCCTCTTCTCTTTCTTGAATGGATTAATTAAGTTTCATTACTTTTTTTACATAACTCATTGCTTTTATTTTAGAATGCAATAATCTTTAAACAAAATTTCCTAAGTGGGATAATCATAAAGTCCCCTTAGTAGGTCTTAAAAATATCATATTATCTGGAAGAAATCAAAGTGACATTATTACTACAATTAAGTTTTGTTAATTTAATACAACAAAGAAAGATACAATTGGAGGCAAGTTTGCTATCATATACTAGTGGTCAATTGTCCTTTGAGATTTTACTGCCTGGTCACCTTCTTTGAGAATAATAAACTGTTTCCAGTTTCAGTAATGCTACTGAAACTCAAATATACTTACCACCACCAGTAGGTCCTTTTGCCCTACAACCAACAATATATGTGCTATTTATCACCACTTAAATTGTCTGGTGTTTCAGTTAATTTTGCTGCTAGAGCTTTCAGTCACGAACAGATGCTGTCCTTCTCAGCTCAAACAGAATGTATACACGTATTAAAATTTGCTTTGTGCTATGTTCCTGATCTGTTCAGGGAAAACATCTAAAAGGCAAACTTTTTTTAGTTTACATGACAACACAAATCAGAAACCTAAGGAACTATGTTTAAATATCAACAAAATAAGATCTCTTATTCACACTATTGAGGTACACAATATGGAGAAAAAACTTGAAGTTTGTCTCGGGAGAATTTAGACTAGCCGTTGTGCCTGCTTATGGGAAGAATACTAAAACTCTCTCAAGGATTGGGAAATATACAGAAAAGATAGAAAACTGCCTTAGCAGACCAAATATACCAGCTTTCAGGAATATACATTTCTACATTTCTTTTTGACAGCTTAGAGCTTATTCAGAGGTTGTAGGAGGAGAATTAAGATACTTATGTACTTTTGACTACAGAATGCTGATAGTGGATGTGGATACCTAGACAGCCAGGTCAATCAAATCACTCAACCACTGCAAACAATAAGGTGGCAGATGTCAGAGTGGAATAAGCCTCACTTCCCATGCTTCTAGTTAATTTTTAAAAAGTAATTGATTCCTAAATATTTGTTTTTGTTGATAGACCAGTGTTGTCCTCAGCCTCTTTGAAAAGCACTTCTCTCTGCAGCAAGTGTTGGTTAATATGGAGATTCATGGCTGGTTAAGGTGCTAAAAAGAAGTGACTCTTAAGTGCTGGCTTCTTAAAGAGGTTACCCATATCACCTTCTCCAAAGCTCAAGAATCTTCACAGAAAAGAGCATGAAAACAATTTAGGAGTCTTGACTAAGGGGAGGAGGGCCAGAAGATCCCGTTTTAGGCACATTACATGCCCATGGCACTCATAATTACAACAGTTGTGGTCTGCAATGGGCCTATACAAGATTGAGCCCTTAAACACTTAAGAGTGGGAGAGCTCAATGGGTTCTGTTCCTAACCCACAGGGAAGCTAGAAGGTGAGGCCCTCTGGAAAACAGGAAGAGGAAGACATTGTTTTCAATGATGTAGCCACTACAAGTTACTCCTATGTCAGTGAATAGTTATGTACACATGACCTAGTGAGGGGTTCTGGTTAAAACAAACAGGTCACAAAGCACAAACACAAACTAAAAGGAAACAGAATATATGAAAGAGGAGATAGTGAGGTTTGGAGAAGGATGGGAATGGTGTGCATGGGAGGACAAAGAGCCAAAGATGATTCTGATTAGAATGCATTAATGTATTAGTATACATGTACAAAACTGTCAAAAAATATATTCAATAGAAGCTAGAGGCTTAGCTTTATCAACTTCCAACCTAATGTACTAATCCACTCATTTAAGTGAGCTTATTTTATTTAATACACCCATTTATTTTTTATATATATAAATAATATGACTAAAACAGTAGGTTTAGTCAAATAACATCTGATTTTGAATCTATTGGTCTCATTACCTGCTTGATTTGGGGCTTTGATTTTTGTTTCTCTAGAGTTTTGGAGACTGGTATGCTCCCAAAATTCATATGATGAAATCTCACCCCTACAGTTCTGGTGTAAAGAAGAGGGGAATTTGGAAGATTACTAGCTCCCAGAGGTGAAATTATGTGAATGGCATCAACCTCCTTATGAAAGAGGCTTCAGACAGCTTATTGGTTCCTTCTCCATGTAAGGACATGCTAAGAAACCTTGCAGCTCTGAAAAAGAAAGTACACAATAGATGTTCATGTCTCATATGTCTTCACATTAGAGTATACCAAAAGAAAAAAATCTACAGTTTATAAATTACCTAGTCTATATACAAAGGACTGAGGAGAAATTGACTAACACACTATCTTAAATTCTGAAGGCAAAGAACACTGGGTACAATTTAAAAATCTAATACTGTTACTTTTTGAAAGTTTACTATCATTATTTTCTCCATCCTTAAAATATACCACAATTAACAACTGTAATATTGTAATGCTTAAAGCACCTTGGTTTTAAGTATTCTTAAATAAGAAGTTTCTGATCAAATTGTAAGATATAGCCAAAAGAGATGCACTGAGATCCATACATGCAGTACTAGGTGTTTAACCACAATAACTATTTTAAAATTATCTTTTATTGAGCTTTTGTAATTTCATAGAGAAGTTCTTACTCAAATTTGGACCTCCTCCCCCATCTATGCCTCCCCCATACCCTCACGAGGCCTCATGTATTCCATCATACCTATTAAGTTCTATTCATTCCGGCATTTGTACCCAAATGTCCTTCAGTGTAAATTCATCCATTGGGGTGAATTCAGCCCATCTAGTGATCGTACGTGAGTCTTACACTCCATCATCCAGCAGCAATCAGTCTCAAATAGTTCTCAGTCTAGTGCCAGCCCACCACCTATTTCTCTGCTCCCCTAAAGGCCTTTGTTTAACTGAGATGACATGGGTCCTATGCTCAATTTCACCATTCCTGTAAGTTCACATGTGCAAGCTTCTATGCCTGGAAGCCTCTGCTTCCCAGTGTTCATGAGCCAGCTCTTACAATCTTTCTGCCTCCTCTTCTACAATGGTCCCTGATCTGTGGTAGATGAGGTTCCATATAGGAGTCCTATCCTATACTCTACAGTCTCCTTTTCTTTAAAACTTGGCCAGTTTTGGCCATCTGTGTGATCACACTCTGTTGTATAAGGAAGCTTTATTGGTCAGAGTTGAGGGATGCATTGGTTTTCTTTCTATGCCTTATTTTGCTATGTTCCATGAGCCTTAATTGTAGAGGTTCAACTGTAGATGTGTCACTTGTACTGGACATCTCTCTGACATATGTTCTTTGTCTAACCAGATGTGCAATTCTGCAGTAGCCTCAATCTGTTGCAAAATGAAACTTCTTTGATGAGTGCTGTATAGTATGTTTATCTGTAAATATAAGGATCAATATTTAGCATATACTAAGAAATTTAATTTGTCTAGCGATACGAAACTGATAGGGATTTCTCCAGGATCTATGTCTTTTCCTGTCATGTGTATTTGACTGAATTTACAGTGCCCCATGTGATTTTCCTCTCATTGAGAGTGATTTAAGTCAAATTAGATGATTGTTGATTGCCCCCCAGATAACAGTGCCACTACTGCAACAATATAGTTAGATTGCCATGTAGGTTGTTATGCTTATTAAGCTTTAGAGCTGGGTTGAACAATGGATTGCTTTCCTCTTTTTGCAGTTTGCATATTATCATCTAGCATTATGATTGCCAAACTTCAGTTCAAAGGTTTCTATGTCAGTTCCTGCTCCGTTGTATCAAGTCCTGAATCCTAAGTATGTCCTGTCTTCAACAATAGGGTCTTATCTACTAGTTCTGAGAGATAAGCAAGAGGTTTGGCAATAGCCTGTGTTATTTTGGGTGTCTCCTGGACTACTTTCAGCAACCATTCAAATGGAGATCTTTTCTGTCTGTCACTGTGTTCCTTGCCTATCAACTCCCAGGTATACATATGCATGCTGTTCAGACGCAATGTATATACATTTCTCATGGGGTTTCAAGGCCATCACTTTTCCCTTTAGGTTTCCTGGTCCCTGCAAGTTACATTCATCTCTACCCCTTTTTCATCCCTCCTCCCTCCCTAGTCACAGAAACCCATTATCCCCACCCTCCCCCCAATATCACCCATCTCCCACCATGCTCCGTTTGTGACTTCCCTCCCTTCCCCACACCATGGCCCCTTGCATGTTCCTCTCTCCTCTCCTCCCTGCTGAATACTTCCACTTTCCCCACCTCCCCCTTGGTAACATCTGCCCCATACTATCCCCCTTTCAGGTTCTTTCTTTTGCTTTACATCCATGTATCCTTTCCCTTTTCCTGGGTTCTGGTGTTACATCAGAATTTATATACTCACATAAGGGATTGATTCTACAATCTGCAAATGAGGGAGAACATACCTTGCTTGCTTTTCTATGTTTGTGTTACTTCACTTAGTATAACATTGTCTAGTTTCAACTATTTAACCATAAGTTTCATAATTTCATCTTTTCTTACTGCTGAGTAGAAGTTTGTTGTGTAGATGTATCACATTTTCATGATCCATTCCTCAGTTGAGGGACATTTAGGTTGTTTCCATTTCTTAGCTATCGTGAAGAAATCAGCTATGGATGTACAGGTATCTCTACAGTATAATGAATGCTTTGAGTATATGCCATGGAGTGGTATAACCAGATCAAATGGTGGGTTCATTTTTAGTTCCTGGAGGGTTCTACACACTACTTTCCATAGTGGTTACAAAGTTTGCTTTCCCAATAGGAGTTAATGAGCATTCCTCTTTCTCCACATCCTCTGCAACATTTGGAGTCTTTTGTTTTCTTGATCTTAGCCTGTTTATTTGGGGTAAGATGGAATCTTTAAGTGGTTTTTATCTGCATTTCTCTAATTACTAAGAATGCTGAGTACTTTTTAAGGTGCTTCTCAGTCATTTTTATTTCTTGGTTTGAGAAGTCTCTGATTAGGTCGATTGCCCAGCTTCTTATTGGGTTGTTTATTTACTTACTTCATGGTTATTTGAGATTTTGTGTATTCTGGATATTAATCCTTTGTCAGATGTGTAGTTGGTAAAGATTTTCTCAGACTCAATGGGTTTCATCTTCCCTTCCTTGGTTGTTTCCTTTGCTATACAAATTTTTAATTTTATGAGGTCCTTCTTACTGATTATTGACCTTAGTGCCTAAGCTCCTGGTGTCTGATTTAGAAAATCCTTTCCTATGCCTGTATCTTGGAGGCTACTGCCTATGTTTTCTTCTAGCAGTTTCTGAGTTTCAGGTTTTATATTGAGTTATTGATATATTTGGACTTTTGTGCAGTGTGAAAGGGTCGTTTCATTCTCTGCATGTGGAGATCCAGTTTTGTCAGCATCATTTGTTGAAGATGCTCTTTTCTCCATTGTGCGTTCTTTGTCAAATATCAGGTGGCTAAAATTACATGTACTTGTATTTGGGTCTTCTACTGAGTTTCATTGAGCTACATATCAATTTTTGTGCCATTGCCATGTTATTTTTATGACTATAGCTCTCTAATATTATCTGAGATCTTGTATGGTTATCTGGCATCTTTTGTGATTCTAAATGAATTTTAGGATGACTTTTTTCAAGCTCTTTGAAAAATGTCATGAGTATTTTGATCAGGATTGCATTGAATCTATAATTTGTTTTTGGTAAGATGACCATTTTTGCAATATTGATTCTACCAGTCCATAAACATGTTAGGTGATTCCATCTCTTTGTGTCTTCCTCTATCTCTTTCTCTAGAGATTTGAAATTTCACTGTAGAGATTTTAATGTCTTTGGTTAGGATTATTCCTAAATATTTTATTTTATTGAAGCTATTGAGAATGGGAGAGTTTTCTTGAGTGGTTTTTCTGTGTGCTTGTTATTGGTATATAGAAAGGCTACTGATTTTTCTAAGTTGATTTTGTATCATGCCTCTTTACTGAAAGAATGGATTATTTCTAACAGTTTTCTAGTGGAGATAGTGAACAGCCCTGTCTTGTTCCTGATTTTAATGGGAATGTTTCCAGTTTTTCTCCATTTAGAATAATGTTGGCTATGGTTTGTTGTATATAGCTTTAAATATGTTGAGGTATGTTCCCTCTTCTTGAGAACAATTCCTTTTAACATTAATGCATGTTTAATTTTGTGAAAGTCCTTTTCTATATCTATTGAGAGCACCATATGGTTTTTGTTAAGACCATTTATATGTCTTATTACATTTATTTACTTGTGTATATTGAAACATTCCTGCATCTCTGGAATAAAGCCAACTTGATCATGGTGGATGATCTTTATGATATATGTCTATATGCTGTTTCTGAGTATTTCGTTGAGTATCTTTGCAACTATGTTCATTAAGGATATGGGTCTTTTCTTGTTTTGTTGTTGTAATTTACTTGGTTTGGGTATTAGAGTGATGCTGACTTCATTGAAGAAGTTTTGGAATTCTCCCTCTGTTTGTATCTTTTTGAATAATTTAAGCAGTATTTGTTGTAGATTTTCTTTAAATGTCTGATAGAATTCTGCTGTGAATTCACCTGGGCCTAGGCTATTTTTAGTTAGGAAGTTTTATATAATTGTTATAATTTTTTTTATTTGTTATGGGTCTGCTTAGGCTGTTGATCTTCTCTTGGTTTAACTTTGGTGGTGACCACTATTTCAGAAATTCATCCATTTCTTTTAGATTTTTCAAATTTAATGGAATATAGACTTTTAAAGTATTCCCTGACAATGTTTTGACTTTTTTTGTGTGTGTTGTTGTGATTTTTCCCCTTTCATCTCTGATTTTGTTGATTTGGATTTTCTCTTTCTTATATATAACTGGGCTAAGTGTCTATGTTCTTTAAACTTTCAAAGAACTCTTAGATTCATTAATTTTTGTATTGTTTTGTTTCTATTTTATTAATTTCTGCTCTCATTTTTGTTATTTCTTCTTATCTAGTAGTTTTGAGATTGGTTTGTTCTTACTTTTCCATGGTCTTGAGTCAAGTCATTTATATGTGATCTTTCTGATTTTTTTTTTTTTTTTTTTTTGGTGTAGGTACTAAGAGCTATAAACTCTTCTCTTAAGATTGTTTTTAAGGTGTCCCAGAGATTTTGCTGCTTTGTGTTCCAGTTTTTAATTTGTTCTAGGAATTCTTTTATTTCTTTCTTAATTTCTTCTTTGACACATTCATTATTCAGGAGTGTGTTGCTTAATCTCCATGAGTTCATGTAGTTACTGTAGCTTATTTTGCTTTTGATTTTAAGCTTTATTTCACTGTGGTCTGGTAGAAGGCATGGAATTATTTCAATGCTTTTCTTTTTGTTGAGATTTATTTTGTGTCCCAGAAAGTGGCCAATTTCAGAAAAACATGCAGGGCCTGCTGCGCAGAAATTGTATTTGGTACTTGCATGGACTATTCAGTAGTTGTCTGTTACCTCCATTTCATTTAAGATGTCATTTAATCCGATGTCTTTCTGTTTATTCTTTGTCCAGTTGACCTCTCTTTTGAAGATAGTGGTGTATTAAAGTCACCTACTATCTCTGAGTTTGGGTCTATCTCTCTGTTATAGTCCTGGAGAACTGATTTCATGAAATTGGTTGCTCCACAGTTTGGTGCATATATGTTCATGATTGTAACATCTTCTTGGTCAATTATTCCTTTGTTTAGAATGAAATAACCCTCTTTATCTTTTCTGATGAGTTTTAATTTGAAGTCTATTTTGTCAGATAATAGAATTGCTATACCACCTTGCTTCTTAGGGCCATTTACTTGGAATATGTTTTCCCATACATTCACCCAAGGATAGTTTCCATCCTTGAAGTGAGATGAGTTTCTTGAGAGACAACAAAAAGAAAGGTAGTCATTCTTAATCCATTTCACTTGCCTGTGTCTTTTGACAGGGGAGTTGAGGCCATTTATGTTTAGTGTTATTATTAAAAGGTGTATATTGGATACTGCCATTTTTATTTCTTTGTGCTTGTGGCCTTGTTTTGTATTTCTGTTATACATTTGTTTTCTTTCTGAATTCTATGGATATAATCATTCCTTTCCATGGTCCTTTATATTGTTTCCAGTATTCTCTGTAGGCTTGTTTGGATGACATGAATTCTTTGTCTATTTATGTCATGAAAAATTTCCCATTCCCCTTCAACTTTGATAGAGTATTTTGCTAGATTAAGTATTCAGGGTTGGAACCAATGGTTGTTTAGAACTGGGAATATTTTGGATCAGGCTCTTATGGCTTTCATAGTTTTCATTGAAAAGTCAGCTGTAATTTTGATGGGTTTTCCTTTATATGCAACTTGTTGTTTTTCTCTAGCCCCTTTCAGTACCCTCTCTTTGTTCTGTACATTTAATGATTTTCCTATGATAAGCTATGGGAACTCTCTGTTTTGCTCATGTCTAATTGGTGTTCTTTGTGCTTCTTAAATCTCTATAGGTGTATCTTTCCTTCATTTAGGCACATTTTCTTCTATAATCCTATGGAAGATCTGTTCAATGCCATTGACCTGAGATTCTTCCTCATCTTGTATGCCTATAATTTTTAGATTTAGTCATTTCATGCTGTGATACATTTCTTGAGTATTCCATTCCTGTGTTTCTTTTTTAATTTTACATACTGTTTTCTATTTCACTTATTTTGCTAGTGAGAATTTCTTTTGTTTGTTTCTAATTGATTTAGATTTTTCAATCACTTGTTCATCAATTCATTGTCTTTTGGGGTGGAATACCAAATTGAAGTTCCCAGCAAACAACGTTGGGGACATAGGTCACAAGACAGAAGAGTACATGGTTTTCCTAGGGTTAATTAAAATTCATTAGTCCTCATTATGTCCATTTTATGAAGTTTATTCAGACAGACTGGCCCTCCTCAACTCTGCTGGATACTGCTGCAGAGGTCCACAACTGGTCACACATAGACAATATAAGTATCAGAGATGCCTAGCCCTAGGTGACATATCTAAAGTAGAACCTCTATAGCTAAGCCCCATGGAATGTAGTAGAATAGAGAATGGAGAGAATACTAGTGTGTCCTTCAACTCTCACCAGCAAAGCTTCCTTATACAACAGAGTGTGATGCACACAGAAGGCCACAGCTGCC
>NW_008359214.1:4246038-4249474 GCF_000622305.1 Nannospalax galili
AAGGCCACAGCTGGCTACGTTTTAGAGAATAAAAGACTGCAGAGTGTGTGCATGCAGAGTGTGTGCATGGTGAATCATCCATGGGTCAGGGACTATAACAGAAGAAAGGGCAGAAAGATTCTATGAGCCAGGGTTGGTCCATGAACATAGGGAAACAGAAGCATTC
Source organism: Nannospalax galili (assembly GCF_000622305.1). Lineage (NCBI taxonomy): Eukaryota > Metazoa > Chordata > Mammalia > Rodentia > Spalacidae > Nannospalax > Nannospalax galili. The sequence continues at coordinate 4,246,205 of NW_008359214.1, forward strand.
CAGCCACTTGAAGCTTGCTCATGTGAACTTTCAGCAGTGGTGAAATCAAGCATAGGACCCATCCCAAATCAATAAGACAAGGGCCCAGAGTGGAGCAAGAGAAATGGGTGGCAGGCTGGCTCCTGCTCTAGGAGCTATTGGAGACTGATTAGTGGTGAGTAAGGGAGAGCAGTCCTTCCTAAAGACCTCTAGATAGGCTGACTAGACTCCAGTGAATGAGCTTGCACTGAAGTACATTTGAGAACAAATGCTACCTGATAGAACTCAGCGTGTATGGCAGAATACATGAGGCCTTGTAGGGCTGTGGGGGACATGGATTGGGGAGTGGGTCAAAATTTTATTAAGAACTGTTATATGAAATGTACAAAAGCTCAATAAAAATATTTTTAAAAATAGTTCATACAAAATCATTTAAAAATATTTTAGTATCTTTAAAGAGAAATATCCCAACACGATATTTTAAAACTACTTTATACATGGATGGCTATAGATGGTTCATTATGCTTTTCCACAGGACCTAGGTTCAGTTCCAGCACCCATATGGTTTCTAACAATCATCTAAAACTCCATTTCCAGGAGATGCAATGCCCTTTCTGGCCTCCAAGGGCACTGAATGCATGGGTGCACTTGCATTCATATAAGCAACACATATACACATAACATATATACAAAAAGTAAAAGTACAGTAGAGTGTTTATCGCTGAATAGGACACCTATTTCAAACCACTGCCTCTCAAGTCTCAGAGATCACTGTGGAAGAGGAGGCAGAAAGATTGTAAGAGCCAGAATGGATTGGATGACCACAAGGAAACAGAACTCTCCAGATAGCTGATCATTTATTAATATGAACTCATAACAATAGCTACAGCATGCACAAGTCTTATGGAAACTCAGCCAGACAAACTTCCAGCATAGAAAAGGGGGAAGAGTGAAAAAAAATCAGAATATGACATAAAGAACTTTTGGCAATTGATAACTGCTGGGAAGTAAAAAGAGTGTCTTGCAGAGATGAGGCTCTTGGTGAACCCAGCGAATAGATCCACGCTGAAGGACATTTGGACCCAGTGAATAGATCCACAATGAAGTCACCAATCAGACTCCATACTATATACATAATATTACCTTAAATTTGGCATGGAGGAATGGGGGCAGGTTTGGACAGGGAAGGGGATAAAAATATCAAACTGCATTGTATGAAAATCATATTCAGTGTTTTAAGAAGATTAAAAAAGAAAATAAAATCTAAAAATTTAAATGTTTTCAATTAAAATACATTTATATTAGAAGATAAACTTTTGTATGCCATATACTAGTAAGATAATTATAGTTTACAATAATTTATGATCAATTTTGGAATAACTGGAAAGGGAGAGATCAAAGTTTCCCAACATAAACAAATGACACGTTCTTGAGGAGATGGGAATGATAAAAAACTTGAATTGGTATTACACTCTGTATACTTGCATCAACACATTGTATAACATCACATAAATAGGTACAAAGAGGATATTAAAATAGAAACATTATTTTCTTTTAAAATATTTTGTTTTAAGGTTTATTTTAAATTTTGGGGGGAGGTGAGTATGTATCCACACATGAGTGAAGGTGCCATTGGAATCTAGACACATCAGATCTTCCTAGAGCTGAAGTTACAGGCAATTGTGAGCCATCTGACACGAGCACTAGGAAACAAAAATTGGGTCCTCTGGAAGAGCAGTATGCTCTCTTAACTGCTGAGCCATTTTTAGCCCCTTAAATTTGCTTTAACATGAGTACAATACATGTGACAATAAAAGCTACTTTATGGGCTGGAGACATGGCTCAGCAGTTAAGAGCAGTGACTGTTCTTACAGATGACCTGGGTTCGATTCCCAGCACCCACATGGTGGCTAACAACCATCCCTAACTCCAATTCTTGGAGTCCCTTTGGGGGAATCCAACACCTTCTTCTCACCTCCACCTGCTTTGCATAACATAGGTGCACTTACACACATGCAGGCAATACACTCATACGCATAAAATAAGAATAATAAAATATTTTGTAAAAAGCTATTTTATGCTTTTTACTATAAAGTTTTAAAAATTATTTGGCAATTTCATACAATAGAATTTAATCTTATTTACCCCTTATGCATTACCCTAACTCGTCCAGGATCCAACCCTACTTCTCCACCTAAAATTTTGTCCTATTTTTAAAATTAATAACCCACTCAGTCCAGTTTAGGCTGCCAACTACTCAAAGGTGTGGGGTCATCTGCTGGAGCATTGCAGACATGCCAGGGCTATACAATTAAAGAAAAGTGACTCTCCTTACCACAGAAACCATCTATTGTCAATAACTCCTTAGCTAGGTGTGAGGCTTGTAAGTCCCTGCACATTCTGTGCTAGAATGTTAACTGATTTGCTCTTGTACAGATCTTGTGTAGGCACTCACAACTGCTCTGAATTCTTGGGTGCAGGAATTATTATGCCCAGGAGGCAGTGTTTCACTAATTTCCTTTTGGACATCTGGATCTTATAATCTTTCTGCTCTCTCTTTGGAGATAGTTACTGAGTTTTTCTGATGGAGAGAGTTGATATAAATGTTTCATTTGTAGCTCAGGACTTCAGTCACTTATTCTCTGCACTTTGACCAGTTGAGAGTTTCTGCATTGTTCACCATCTACTGTACAAACAAACAAACATGAAATCATGAAATTTGCAGGTAAATGGATGGAACTAGAATCTGTTCTGCTCTCTCTTTGGAGATAGTTACTGAGTTTTTCTGATGGAGAGAGTTGATATAAATGTTTCATTTGTAGCTCAGGACTTCAGTCACTTATTCTCTGCACTTTGACCAGTTGAGAGTTTCTGCATTGTTCACCATCTACTGTACAAACAAACAAACATGAAATCATGAAATTTGCAGGTAAATGGATGGAACTAGAATCTGTTATACTAAGTGAAGTAACACAATCTCAGAAAAAATATCGACATATGTTCTCCCTCATATGTGGATCCTAGGATCAGACTCTGATAAATAAGTATGCAAACAGACATAACTGCAGGAACCAGGACAAAGGTAAGGAAACAGTGAGGTAAAGGAAAAGAAATAACCTGAAGGAGAAGAATAGTAGGCAACAGACCTTAAGAAGGGAGATATGGATAAAAATTGGGTTAGATTGAGGGAGGGGGGAGGTAAGGGTATACGAGGAACCTAGGGGATAAGGAGAAAGAAGCAGTTCAACAGAGGTAGGATCATAGGAGCAAGGGTATTAGTAAGGAAGAAAG
>NW_008359214.1:4250773-4254165 GCF_000622305.1 Nannospalax galili
TCTCTGACAAAGTCTGATAGCTACACTAATCAAGAGGTATAAAGATAGGACTTTAGGGTGCAGTGTTTTTAAGTCTTTATTTTGTAAAGATATGATCACTAAGATTGAAAGTGTTTATCAGCTGTACTCTGTCTGAAATTTTGGGAGGATTTTCACATTTATTTTAAAAAGTGAAAACAAACAATGAGGAAACACATCCGTAAGCCCATCTTCTGAGGACGCTGAGGTAGGAAGATCATGCATTTGAAGGCAAATTAAAAAAAAATGAATATACAATTAAAAAGTAGTAACAAATACATCTTAATCAAAATTGCTCTTAAGTTGTTAATGAATATTTAAAGTAGACATTAATATACAGCTTACTAGAAAGATCTGTCATTATTTTGAAAAACAAATGACATTTTATTTTCTAATATTTAATATGAATGTACATGTAATCAACTGTTTAAACAGATGGTATAATTGATAGAATATTAACTTCTACAATGATTTTTTTACTGATAAGCTAAATAAGATGCTTAACATTAGAAGAAAATTAAATGTTTTGTTAATAAACACTATTGAAAGTGTTTTGTTTGTAAATAACTGATAATAAATACCTTCAAAATGATTCTATTGCATTTATAAAGCTTGCTTTTCAACACCTTGTCAAACGAAAGTCTGGCTAATCCCTTTTATTTTTGCAAATAAAATCAAATGCAGATGATGCACCTCAAACTTACACAGTCAAATCTTGATTCATTTTATTCAAAACTGCTTCTGCCACAGTCTTCTAATTTCATTTTTTATATTTTAGATAAAAGATGATTTTTATTTTCTCAATCCAAACCTATTCTCAATTATTCAGGAAACACTTTGAAATAAATTTCAAATAAATATATAAATATATATATTTATTAAGAGCCCTATGTGGTTTTCCTGCTTCCTTTGCCATTTTCTTACTTTTTCTTATCTGTCATGAAGACCACAGTGATACTCTTAACTAAGTAATTGTATCACATCACATCTCTGTTTTATCTTTAATTCAGTCAGGGTTACACATTTTACTCTTAAGTGCATATCATAAAGTTGCTCCAGTCTGCCTTTTCTTATTTTAGTCAGTATCCTGGAAATACACTTAGCCCCACAGACATTGTTCCACATCAAAGCTGGCCTAGTCTTTTGATTTTTCTGTGGTATTCGTATACATTAATATCACTTCATTGTCTTAAGGAAATACTCAGATGTTTCTCTCTTACTAAGACTCACATATGACTGTGCTTATGACAGATCCCAGTACATCTTATTTTCCTTCTACCCGCCCCCCCCAGGACATTTGATCAATTTTCAATTGATATTTCAATTATTTACTTAGTTCAGTCACCCTTGAAGAGATAATGTTTTATTTGTTGTTCTATGACACATTCTTCAATAATGTGTTAAATATAATAGCCATTCAAATAGTTCTACAAATAAATTTTGCTATCTCAGAACATGAATGGTTTTCTTGGAGTTTATCTTCACATCTAGCAAAATTGAGTCATCATATGGGTGGTGGTTTAAATAGGAATGCCCTTCATAGGCTCCAAGTTTTTGGACAATATGTTTCCAGTTGGTGGTGCTGTTTAGGGAGATTTTAGGAAGTATGACCATGACAGAGGAAGCACAACACTGGGGGTAGACACTGGGAGTTCTTAAACCTTGCCAGATTTCCAGTCTCTCTCTGCTTTCTGTGCCTACTTGAAGATATGATCACCTGACTTTCTGTTAGCTATCTCCTTCTGCCACACCTTCCTACCATGATGTATTCTATACCCCTAGAAACAGCAGATAATAAACTTTTCTTTTTATGTGTCCTTGCTCATGATGTTTTATCACAGCAAGAGTAAAGTAACTAATACAGAAATTGGTAGAAGAGAGTGAGCTGTTGAGTTGAAGAACGTGACCATTTGGGGTTTGGAAGAATGTGGAAAACTTTGGAAGTTTGGATTACAGAAATGGTTGAATGCTATAAGTAGAGCTTAATGAGCTATTCTAGTAGAAGCCTGGAAGAAAGCAGTGCTGAAAGCAAAGTAGTTCCAGAAGGAAATAAGGAATTAAACAGCAACTGGGATATTTTGGCAAAGTATGTAACTATGCTCTGCCCAGAGTATTAGAGTTTATCTGGGATAAGTTGAGAAGTACTGGAAGAATTTCTTTGGCAGAGGAAATTTCGACGAAGCCTAACATAGAAATGGTGATGTGTCTATTAATGGTGAATACACAAATGTAGAGTGAAAAGAGCAAATGGGGCAGAAAGAGATGCAGAATCTACAGTTTGGACTAAATAAGTCCACTAGGAAGATTAATGTTGGATACAAGGCAAGTGCTCAAGGAGAGCCTCTCTTAGACAAGATTAGAATGATTTAGGAGAGGCCTACAAATTTACATTTAAACAATGGAAAAAGCACCCTCACAGCAAGACCCCACCCAACTAAGCTTCCTTGTGAAAGGAAAAAGCTTAATTTTTTTTTTTTTCCTATAAAACTACAACCCAGAAAAGCTGCTGGTAATACGGATGAAGTAAACCATGGTCCATCTCAGGCTGGCAGAAAAACTTGACAGTGCAATTCTTATGGTTCTTGCTTTAGCAGCATGAAAAATGTAAGAGTAAAGGGGTCATGAGTTCTTTTTCTGCAGTTTCAGAGAGCTGCCGAAGCCAGGCAGTCTGAAGCAGGAGCATCCCTGGACAATGCATCCCCGCACAATGAAGACCCTGGCAGGCCAAGAGGCCCTGACAAGCCATTGTGTGAAGCTATGAAGGTGAAGGCTGGTTGATAGTTGAAACCTCACAAATACATTTGAGGTGCTAGACCTGTTGTGCCCAGAGAACAGACCCCCCAAAAATAACCACAGAATCCAGAGGGCATGCAAGAACAAAGAGTCTTTATTCAGGCTTAAGCTCGGGCTCTCAGCCCTCACCAACGCAATGGATCTGTGCTGAGAGTCCCAATCACAGGGGGTGGAAACACTTTATAGGTTTTAGAAAAAGGAAGGAGGGGAATAACCGAGTCACACTTTGATTGGCCCGGGAGCCCACGCACCAACACACTTTTGAATTGATTGGTTATAAGGGATGCAGTCCTGGGGGCTTCTCATTGGTGGGTGCTACCTTCAGAACTGTGGAATGTGCTGAGTGTAATCTGTAGAGCCAGAAGTCTCTGTTTCTACCTTATAAGGCTGCTATATGTCTGGGATTGCTTGACCTATAGCATCCTGAGGTGGGGGTGGCAGGTAGAGATTACAATATGCCTAGGTATGTTCAGGCTTGCCTGAAACAGCTAGTCAAAATGGGGTTAATATAGTTTGTCCTTTCAATCAAGCAATCAAGCAGTTTACAGAAGCAAAAAAGAGCAGTTAGTCCTAAAGAGGGG
>NW_008359214.1:4254394-4258642 GCF_000622305.1 Nannospalax galili
TTATCAGCTAAGGTTTCCACCCCTACCCCCACAGTATAAAGTATCCTGGTTTTCCCTCAATAATCGGAGCTGGATCACTTAGACTTGGAGCCGAGCTGAGTCACTGAATAAAGAGCTGTAACACGGACTAAGCTGATGCCCGTGTCTTATTGCCTACGATCCAGTCTCTCTGGAGAAAGCTGTTTCTTCATAAGCCATGACTCATGGAACCCTAGCTTTCGCTGTCCTGCACCTTCTCACGTGATCCGGCAGCTGACGGATCTCGCATCTCGAGGAAGTGCACGGGTGAAATTAGGACGGGACCTGACCAGGCCAGCCCCGGTAGCAGAAGCCTCAGCAGCACGGAGAGCCAGGGACCCGCCAGCAGCGCAGAGATCCGGGATCCAAACGACAGACACGTGCGGGATCCAAACGACAGACACGGTGCGGGACCCGCCGCACTCCCAGGTGCAGGCAGGAGACCTGCACCACGTCGCACCCAGCGACGCGAGGGAGACCGGTGCCACGCCCAGCGGCTGGCGCTCCGTGGAACCCCACACCCCCATACAGGGCAGGGGGGCTAAGGAGGAAGGCTTCACAGACCCATTAGTCATTTGCCAAGGAAAGCTGCATATGGGGAATGATACCAGCCCAATAGATAAGTCCCGGACATTGGACATGGAGATGCAGCATTTGGTGTTTGTCCTGCTGGTTTGGAGTCTTGTTTTGGTCCAATATTTCCTCGCTGTGCTCCCATTCCAGCATCTGTAGTGAGACTGTGTATTCAGTTCCAATGTATGTTAGAAGTATGTAACTTGTCTTTGATTTTACAGGGGATTATAACTAAGAGATTGTCCCAAGTCTCAGAAGAAATTTGGAATTGAACTTTTGAATTATATCGATACTGATAAAATATTGGGGAATTTAAAAGTGGACTAAATGTGTTTTGCATTTTAGATAATCATGAGCTTTTGGAGTCAGAGATTGGAAAGTGGTGGTTTGAAAGAGAATGTCCTCCATAGGCTACAAGTATTTGGACAGTTAACATCCAGTTGGTGGTGCTGTTTGGGGATACTTTAGGAAGTGTGGTCATGCTTGAGGAAGCATGTCATTGGGAGTGGGGTTTGAGAGTTCTTGAAACACTGGATTTCCAGTCCTTTCCTGTGCCAGTTTGAAGATATGGTCACTTGATTTTCTGCTCTAGTCACCTCCTTCTGCTATCTCCCCACCATAATGGACTCTGACCCTCTGGAACCATGAGCTAAATAAACTCTTCTTTTTATAAATTCTCTTGGTTGTGATGTCTTACTTTGACACCGCAGAGGTAACTAATACAAAAATATATTTGCTGCTTTAACCTAATGAATGACACACAATTCCACTCCTATATTGGGATGAACAATGCCTAGGTTTATGACATAATCTGAGTAACTGACTATTAAGACTTCATTGTAGTAGTGAACATTTCATAATACTGCAAGAGATGATATAAGGCAAGCACATTTTCACCTTGCTTACTCTGTTATAGATAATGGCTTTTGCACAACTCTTTTAACTCATCTATAATTTGTTCATCTAATCTATTGTGAAGTATAGATAAACTTGAATTGATTCCTTGAGGAGTCTCAACAGCTATTTCATACTCAATGGATTAACATAACCAGCAGCTTGTGCTTTTAAATCCTGTTTCACAAGTCCACCATTATTTGAGCCTAAGACTGCCCCTTGCATAGAGCATGGTGGCACACACTTTTGATCCTACCACAATGGAGGCAGAAGCAGTCAGATCTTTCTGAGCACAAGACCATTCTGGTCTGTATGGTGAGTTCCAGGCCAGCTGGGGCTACAGAGAGACCATGTCTCAAAAACAAATGAACAGATAAGCAAAAAAGGACTGGCCCTTCCAAAGGCATAATATTAAGCTTGTTAACATACAGAATACTGTGAAAATATGTGATTAATTCTAGTGAAACACATTTTGTGGGTACGTATGTGCACATATATTTTAAAAGAAAATAAAGCTTCTTAGATAATTCCCATGTATGTTCTGAGAGAAGACCATAGACTAAATAAGATGGGATGTTCTGTATGAAATACACACAAAAAAATCTATAAATAAAAAAATGATTTAAAAAAATGTGCTATTGCTCAATCTAGTTCTTGTCCACATGGCTATCTTTACATATTTCATATTCTTGACCAGAGAAATAGCTGAAAAAATAAAATATATCTAGATTTACATGAGTTGAGTCTCATGATAACCATAGCACATAACTGTAACCTCAAATATAAGAACTCTCATATTATACTATTTCCTGGAACACAAATATTAGCTTCAAATAAATAGCTCACTTTATTCTTTTATTTAATGGACATGTGTTTGGATTTTGTTCTAGGCACCAGTTTGGTAGGAAGCAAAGTCAGAATTCTTAATCTTATGGAGTTTTATTCTAAAATTGTGAAGGAAATAATAGGCAGCATAATGATCAAAGCAGGTGGTAGTGGTTAGAGAGAGACAGAGGCAGGCAGAGACAGAGACAGAGACAGAGAAAGAGGGAGGTAAGAACAGAAGAAAGTGTGTGGTGGCATGAAATGAAATTTAACTGTATTATAATTCAGAACCTATGAAATATTTATGGCATTTATTCTAGGAACAATAAGAATATCTAATGTTTTTTAAAGTTGAGATATATTCTGAATTTATGTTAAGAATTTTCTTGTTTTTTGTAGAAAGAATTTTTGGTAGCCAAGTGTAAAACTCAGAGTTGGTAAACATTAACTTTATTAGTAGACATGGAGTCCTCAAAATACACATACATTTTTTTACTTAATTCAGTATAGGAACTTGTCTGGAACAACAGGATCTTTGTACAGAAATACCATTACATTGGAAACAAGTGGAATTAACTAAAGAGAGAAATATTCCAGATTTTGAGTAAGAAAACTTGTCAAAATATCAAAATTTTCTATCTTAATTTATAGTCAGTGATATTGTTGTTAAAATTCCAATACATTATTTTGTGAATATCAACAAACTAATTGGAAGTTAACATGAAAATCCAAAGATTCATGATTTCTGCTTGCTATAGAAGGTATGAAGCAAATTTAGAGGACTGATATAATTAGATTGTAAAGTAAGATAATCAAAAGAGTTTTGCATTAGTGAAAATGTGAAGTACAACACTAAAACAGTATAAATAGTACAAATATTTAGCTGTGTAAATATAATCAGTCAATTCTGATTAAAAAGCTAGGGGTAACAATATAGAAAAAATATTCTTTCTTTAGCAGAATTTTCTAGAAAATCAAAACCCGAAGCAATCTCCGATTATACAGAAAAAGGTTTATATCTCTCTATATATATCCAGCAGTTGTGCCCTCTGTAGGAAGGATGCCCAGGAAAGCTGCTGTGCGGTACCTAAACTTGAAGACCTGTGATTCTGTGGTGGCAACAATTAAGAGCAAACAGGAACTCCTGAGAGCAAATGATGGTTTCCTCAACTGAAGTTTAGAGAAAATTTGTGTTTTTCCACTCCTTTGCTCTAGCCAAACCCTCTGAGATTTGATGTTGCCTTCTGCTTTGCTATTAGTGATGTGTTAGTCCAGGAGTGCATTTCCTAACCTGCTTCAGAAAAGTCACCACAGACACATAGGAATGTTGCTTTACCAGCTTGGTTGGCATCCTCTAATCAATAGAGGATTTGTGCTATTGAACAGATATTATGGCCCACTCAGAAGCAAAATAAAAATACACCAGAGTACCAAATGAAAACACAAATCTAAAAGGCTTTCAAAAAATATCATGGAAGAAAATTTACAGTAGCAAGTCATGGTGGTATATTTTAGTTGTAACACAAAAGACATGATTCATAAAACAAAGTTAATCTGAATAATAATTGAGATAATTATATTTTCACTGTAAGTTCACAGAAGAGGTATCTTCATTAACTTTATAAAATACATAATATTTACATGTTTATATTTCAATATTTTTGTCCTATTTGGTTCTGTTTATCCATCTACCTACCTACTATTTATCATAAATTTATCTATCTCTCCATCTATCTACCATCCATCTGATATTCACATGCACACATATTCCTTGAATTTGGCTTCACCTAAAAATCAGTTGGAGAAATTTACAGACAATTATGCATACCATATTAATTTTTCAAGGCACATGACTCCATCAATTTACACAAAGTCCATTTGAGTCATTGACTATGTTCTACGATATTTATCAAATTTTATTACCCTTAATTTCACTGT
>NW_008359214.1:4258871-4274134 GCF_000622305.1 Nannospalax galili
AATATTTTGAGTTTAATGACATATAGAACTTAAAATTACAGTTATATTTTTACTCTGTTTAGTTCAATAAATGCAAATAAATTAATGGATATGACAATCAAGTTTAAAAACTTGCTATAGATGAAGTAGTTTGAATTTACATTAATAACAATTTATAATTGAAGAACATTTCTTAATTTTCCTTGATTTATTTATTATTTTTTATGTATGAGTGTTATGCCTGCATGTATGTAAGTGCAACAGTGTTATGCAGTGCCTACAGAAGACAGAAGAGGGCACTGGATCCTGTGGAACTGGAGTTGTAGTTGGTTGTTAGCCACCATATCAGTGCTGGGATTAGAACCCCAGTCTTTTGCAAGAACAGTCAGTGCACTTAACTGCTGAGAAATTTCTCTAGCCCTGTGAAGTATATTTCTTTCAAAAACAATTTAATTCTTTATTCTAAATCCTTAGCTTTTCTAAAGACAAGGAGCTAAATTTAGATCTGATCTCTTACTCAAATTAATTTATCAACAAATTTACCTCAATAATTTTAATATAATGAGATTATAGTTATTCATCCAGTATCCTTTTCTTAGTTATGTGAGGTTGTAAATATTTCCCTTTAAATCTGCCTTGATTTTTGTGCTATATAATGCTCTTTCAATAAAATTTTATCATATGAAACATTTCCTAATCTTTGTCTTATATCTCTCTATCTCTGTTAATCCAATGAGATTTAGCCTATGGTTTCCTTGAATGTATTTTACAGCATCATTTTCATAATAAGTTTCTGTAAGCACTTATTTTGTTTCTAAGCAGAGAATTACATTCTCTTGTTCTCTTCAAACCTTTCTAGGCCCAAATCAAAGAGTATCAGAAAAATACTTATTGTATTAGTTCTTTGTCTCTTAGGCACTAAGAGAATTCTAACTGTGTGGTATTTTATAATATCCATGCAAACAAAATATAGCTAAATTAACTTTTAAAATTAGTAGTGGTAGGAAAGAGACTAATATTTCTGTTGGAAAGAATAAATAATTGTTCACTAAAATTTAATACCATTAATAAATTTAACAGAAAATAGTATGTCTTGAGGACATAAAATTCAAGTTCTCAAAAAGTAATTTGTAAACACAGAAGGCAGTGTTTTACTCCCTTAGTATTCATTAGGTAAGATAGAAGACCAAGAGGTAGTAGATGCATACACTCAAACTGTATAGTTTTACAGTGTAGTTGCACATATGAGCCTATAGCAAGTATGACAGTATGCCTAAGATCTTTTCAAGCCCAAGCCAGACAAATTCAAGAAGGCAATAAGAAGTAAACTGCCCTGAGACTGGATGTGGGTAACTTCTCCTGAGTCTCTGAGTGTTGTACTCACAAAACATATCATTGATGTTGTCTACAATGCATCCAATAATAAGCTGGCCCAATCCATGACCCTGTGAAGAACTGCAAGGCACTCATTGACAGCATGTCTTACATGTTAGGAGTTCCATTATGCACTCCCCCGGGGTCCCAAGAAGAGCACCAAGCTGACTCCTGAGGAGGAAGAGATTTTACCAAAAAAGCAATTTAAAAAAATCCAAAAAAATAGGATGAAAGTAAAAAGAATGCCAAACTCAGCAGTCTTTAGGAGAAGCAGGTGCAGCAGGGCAAGCTTCTCCCATACATTGCATCAAGAACAGGCCAATGTGGTAGAGAGGACTACGTGCTAGAGGGCAAGGATCTAGTGTTCTACGTGAATATGATCAGAGCCCGAAAGGCAAATGAGTCATCTTAGCTGGTGTTTTATTCTTTGTTTTCTAAAACAGTTATTTTATGGCCTAGGGCAACTTTTTTTTTCTTTTTTTAAAAATTACAAATAAACTGGCTTGTGGTGTGGAGATTTCAAAGAAAAATGTCCTAACTCAAAAATACTGCTAAATAGATAGGAAAATCTACAAAGAGATAGGGAAGACACAAAATAAATAAATAAATGCCAAAAATCTCCAGACAACATTTTAGCCCTAACATAAATACCATGCCATTAAAAATTCAAATTAAGAATATATTGCAATATATTAATGTGAAGTATACTCTCTGCAAGAATCTGCCAGAAGCAATCAGTTCAACGTCTAGTCTGTATGTGGCATGTTATCACTTAGGATTCTATAAAACCTACATGTAATTTTTCAGGAAAAGGGAGCTCAAAAATATAAAGAAAAATAGCAATACAAATAAGGGGAATAATAGACAGTAAATAGGCTAATTATGATCATTACTACTTCAGACCATGTTAACTGCATTAAATACTTTGATTTCTTAATAAAATGTTGTACTCTGTATGCAAATATAAATGAAATGACTACAAATATTTTGGTACATTTGAGAATAAACAGCAATTCCCCCAAGAAAATACTTAAATGAAAACCCATTAACTAGGCTTAGCAATAAATATAGTGAAGTGAAAATGTGTGATTTAAGAAATAAATAACAAAAGAAACCCTTAGAAAGTTAGCATTATGTTTGTTATAAGCAAGCTATGGATCCTATTCTAGTGAAAAGTATAAAAGATGAGCTATTTGGGTCCACCTTATGGTCTATCTGCCACATTTCATGTCTTCTCTACTATCCAACACACAAGGATACAAAAGGTATAGTGTTAAAGCTATAAAATTTTAAGATGTATAATTTTTTAAATGGAAATTTCATAAATATAGAGTAGCTACTTGTCCAAACCATTCATAAAATGCAGCTTGGTATGTGCTGGGGATTCCCTAATTAGATTTTAAATCTTAAGACTAATTCTTGTTTGCTTTCAGCAGTTAGTTGTACACTATTATTTCTGCAGTCAGAAACAATCTCCCCATTTACTGAAATATGCCACATATTCCCATCTAAGTTTTATCAGCAAGCCAACTGCCTGACAAAAGAGTTTAAACAGGGGACTGAGGGGGATGGGTATCAAAAATACCTTTCATTTTGCATTCTTTCAACTCAACTGGTAGAGTTTTACTAAAATATTATTGTGGAAAGTTGTCCTTCATAATATGGCAATTGCCCTCTTGAACTATCAGTAATTGTGATAAACACACAAAACACACAAAAAAATGGGATCATTAATGTTATCTCATATAGGGGGCTCATGAGGCACTACCTCTTCAAAAGGTTATATAGGCAGTTAATATTGACTAAGATGAGTGACATTTTCAGTTATATGTAGCTGCTTAAAAATACCCATGATCCTGTAAATAACCACTCTCTGATGCTGCTTAAAGTAATCCCTTATACAAGGCCTTATAAATAACTGTAAAAAAAAACTCACTGGTTCACCAAGCAAGATTTGTGTAGAACAAATTGGTTGGTCAGTTGTTGGTACCCTATCTAGGGTGAACCAACGTTTGCTTTTCTCCCTAGGAAAAGTTAACCAAATAAAATTCTTGCATTCTCTTTGATCTAGAAGTGGACGATAATCAAGGCATGCTTTCTCTTTGTTTAACTGATATTTTCTCACATTCTCAGACTTCTATTGCATTTTACTGTAAGCAGCATGAATAAATGAAGCAGTAGCTTCAAAATGTACCACACAGGTTTTCTTTGTAATTATAAACAGCATTTGCTATGTTTTCTGCCACTACATAACAAGGATCCCCCTCTTTTCAATCTTCTGTGCTATTTTCCTCATTTCCTTTTACAGCCACAAAAATCTGGATTTCTAAAAATAATTGCCTGTTCTATTTCTGTATCTTGACAAGGAAATTCAACCTCAGTCTACTACCATTAGATATGCATTACCACATAACCCTACTTCTATATAAGTATGTGAGGTTTCATGATGGAGCACAGTAGCTCTTTGAAAACATTTTAAATAGGAACTGATCCAAGCTAACTGGTCTACAGCAACCCTCATGTCTTAATCTATATTCAAATGCATGACCAAATACCATTACCTTGAGACTTAAGATATGTTTATCTTGAAAGGGAAGGCTACAAATATTTGAACCACGGAAGACACCATTGTTGCATTATTTGGTGATATTGAAAATTCAAAAAATATATAACTCAGTAATTTCACACCAACCTGTATTCCGCATGTATACTTACCAGACAAAATGCACAAGACATCCACAGACAAGTTTTCTTAGAAGAAGCACAGTTAGTAATATGGCTGACGTTATGAGGATGTACTTCTGAGGATCTACTTCAGAGAACTAGGGGCTGAAATCCTAAAGAGATATGACCTCGTTAGCTATCATCAAGCCTTTTTTAGTGTTGGTGAGAATGCAGAGAGAAAGGGAATATCTGTATAAAGTTAGTAGAATAAAGATTAGAATAATCATTGTGAAAAACAGAAAAAAATTTCTCAAAACAATAAAAACAAAACCTGGAAGCAAGAGAAACCAAAATAAAAGGCATAGTTACCAAAGCTGGAAGCATGAGAGGAATGCAGAGATATTCATCAAAAGATACAAAGCTTCCAGAAGGTAAAAGGAAGACTTTCTGCAGATATTGTGCAATGTGATAGCTGTAGTCAACAACTGCTTATTATGTATTTGGAAAAGTCTAAGGAAGTAGATTTAAAGTTTTATTGATACAAAAAAAGACATGTAGAATCATAGATAAGTTTATAATTGAAATCAGTTTAAAAATACATGTATACATATATTTAAGGCTCATTTTACATTCTATCAATTGATACAATTTTTTTTCTATTAGATAAATAAACAGTAGAATAAAATAATCTTAGGAAGATATAAGCAGTTCAATCACAATGTAACACTCCACTGAGTTACACTTTCTTGCTGTTTTCTCACCACATAGACAAGAGGGAGCAGCTTACTCAAGTCAGTGGGAAATGTTACCTGAAAGGTGTTCTTTAAAGGACTCACAGACTTGTAGTGTTGATCATACTGTGAATATACAGATCCCATTATTATTGGATTTCATTGTTGTATCATCACCTAACACACAGGTGCCATAATGATAGGTGATTACTCACTATATATGTAATGGGGAAAAAATTACAGTCATATTAAATCATATTCACATGTATAACCTCAGATTTATGATTTAAGAGATAGAATTTTTCTTTCTTAAGATTTATTTTTAATTTTGTGTATATGAGTGTTTCCCTTGGAACTGGTGTTATAGATGGTTGTGAGTTGCTATGTGAATTCTGAGAATTGAACCTGGGTCATCTGCAATAAAAGTTCATAACCACTGAGTCATTTTTCCAGCCCTGGATACACCTTTTCAAAGAAAATACCAAGATAACAAATATAAATGTTGCACATCTCCTAATTCTTGTATTTAAGGTTTCTCCTGTAAATTGAGGGTGACAAGCCTCAATTAAAAGGAGAAATAATGACTTCATCATCTTTCAAGGATGAAAGTGTTGGCAGAGTGTTCAGATACAAATAAGAGAAAAAGAAAACTCCCAGTGCTGAAATAGCAGCCACACTGGAATACTTCCTTAAGGATCTCCTCAGAAACATTGAAGAACAAAGGAGTCCTATTCCTTTTCTTTAGTATTCTTGTCCTGACCAAGGACAACTAAAGAACAGAGGAGGTTGCCAACTGAATTGCTAAAAGCAAAGTCCTTTCCTTTCATTCTGTTTGTCACAGAGTAGGAAGTATCCTGAATGATAAGCAATTTTCAATCTGTGATCTGAATTTATTTTAAGAGAAATGAAAAATAAAAGCACGTGAAATCTATCCGCCACAAAGCCTAAACTGGTATTCTCGTGCTAGTTTTTTAATACTTGCATGCATTAAAATTCAGCATGTTCATTTTTCTCATTATAATTAATCAGAGGACAAATTTCTTTTTAATATTTAAACAAATTGTTTAAACATTAAACACCAAGTCTCTTTTTGCAGATGTATGACTGATACAAAGGCTATGTGACATTTCTTTTTAAAATATTTACTTCATGTTTACCTTGCTTATATAGTGAGAAATAAAATTAATTTACTAGGATATAACATCACTAATTAATATATGAAATCAATTTCACATCAATTAAAAATTTAAAAACCTTAAATTACATTTATGTATGTATAAGATACATATTATATTATATTGTATATACTATAGTATATTATAGTATGCTATTAATGTAATATACATATTATATAAATAGTAACCATCAGAAACTTGAACTCAGTGGAGTGTTACAGTATAATTAAACTGCCTATATCTAGTCCTCTTATTATGATTTTATTTAAATTTTTACTTATTGAATTGTAATGATTTTATTTAAATTTTTACTTATTGAATTGTAAAAAGTTTTATCAACTGAAAATATAAATGTCTTTAGTATGTATACTTTGTAAAATCATTGATTTGAGATACAAACATAACTATGATTTAACATGTTTCTTTTTGTATAAAAATATTTAAAATCTACCCCCTTAGAATTTTTCAAATTTATGACACGTGATTGTTGACTACACTCATCACATTGCACAACAGATCTGCAAATGTAATTTGATAATATCTATCAGTAAACCTAATTTTCCTATAGGGAAAGTCTTTCCAAATCCTTTGTCTGCCTGCTGGTCTAGAAAGTAACGGTGCAGGAATTCAGAATTGTTCATTTGTATTTCAAGTAATCTGTGTATTTTTCTAGGTTGTCCAATTTGTTGTGTAATTATTCATAATAACCTCCTAATATCTTTTCATTTTGGTCATCAATTTTGATGCCCCCTACTCTATAATTTTATTTATTTTAAGTCTTTCAACAGGGTCTCCCTGTAGCCTCAGCTAGCCTGGAACTCACTGTGTAGACTAGGTTGGCCTTCAATACACAGAGATCTGTGCCACCACACCCAACTCTTATTATATTTTCTTTTAGTTAAAGTTTCTTAGTGTTTATATTTTCCATATTGGACACAGTTTTTATTCTTCTTTTTCTCTCTTTGATTTCTGCGCACATTGTTCTCTCATGTCTTCCTTACCTCTGATCTTAATTTTCCCTTTTCATTTACTTTTTTCTCTGGGTCCTTGAGCTGCACACTCGTTTGATGCTTTTCCTTTTAAACACAAGCATTTATTACTAGTCATTATTGTGCTTTTACTATACATTCTAGTATGCTGTGCTTTCATTATTTTTTGCCTGAGTATTCTCTCTCTCTCTCTCTCTCTCTCTCTCTCTCTCTCTCTCTCTCTCTCATTGGGGGTTGAACAGACAGCCTTGCATATGTTGACAATCACTCTACCACTGAGCTAGGTATCAGGCTCTAAAGATGTTTTCTAATTTATCTTTAATTTCTCATTTTTCTCCTTGATTACTTAGGATGCTATTAAGAACAGAAGAAAATATATTAGTTTAAATCCATACTAAAAAATATACATACAATATATGTATGAGTGAGCATGTAGAACTGAATGTTATGGAACAACAAGCACAGTGCCAGGCAGGAGAAATCTCCTTTCAAGTTGTTGGTCAGGGTATCCAAGAGATTGCCAAAATAGCACAGGTTATTGACATATCCCTTGATTGCCTCCTAGAACTTGAAGTTAAGACCCTATTGCTGAAGACAGTACCTAGAACAATTGAGCTTAAGCTGATCTGGAAGCCTCTTTAGCCTCCTTCCTGAACACTAGTCCTCAAGGTACCAGAGGATATTATGCAAGCTGCCAGGGGTTGAGGAAGTCAATGATCTTACCCAGATGTAAAGCTTAATAAGCAATAATGCTTGGCTAAACAAACTATCGCTGCTGGTACACTAATCATACTTTGATCTTGAGGATAATCAATAACTGTTTAATTGGGGCTACTTATTAGGAGGGAACTTATGTGTGATACCATATACATAGCAAAATACACATAGCTGAAGTGGACTTAGATCCTAGACAAAACCTACTTTTGCTACATCTGCAGACCAATGTAAATTCCTACTTTCTTCACAACATGCATCTTCATATGTACAGTCAAGTGTACCTCTCATCTTTTAACAAAAATATTTTTTTCTAACAAATGGAAGCTAACACAGAGTTTTATGAATGATCAAACAGAGAATAATTGTCTTTGAGATGATTAGCCCTAAGTGATGTATCATCAATGCAACCTCTAAATATAAGATGAATGCATCTTTCAACTCTCACCACAGAGGTTTCTTTATGCTGCAGATGTTGATTAACACAGAAATTCACAACTGGTCAAAGTACAGAGAACAAGAGGCTGCAGAGCTCTCTTCCCTGAATAAAACACGTATTTTAAACTTCTGCCACCTAAGGCTCAGGGAACAGAACTGAAGATGGAGTGGAAATATTGTACAAGCCAGAGGTGGTAAATGACTATAAACAAAGTATTCCAGACAACTGATCAGTTACACATATGAACTCATAGCAAAAGTGAGAACATGCATAAGTCCTATGAAAGCTCAAATCAGACAAAATCTCAATACAGACACAGAGGAATAGGTCAAAATATTCCACCTCAACTTAAGGAACTTTTGTCAACTGATGGCTGCTGGTAGAGGAACAGTCAGTCTCTTGCAGGTTCTAAGATGGGCCACACTGAGGGACATATAAGGACACAAATCAGACTCTATAGGCTGTAATGTATATATAATGTAGTATATTGAATCAGGTGGGGCCAGTAAGGGAATTTGTGGATTGGGAAGAGGATTAAATACTATCCATAAAATTACTTTGCATAAAAATTTTCAAAAAAGTTAAAAAAGAAAATGAAAATACTTAACTATACAGATAAAACTTGTATAGCCATTGAGATGTACAGTCATAGTATTTCAGAAATTGTTGAGTTTTCATAAACATACTAAATGATGGCTGAGGTTTATATCATCACTGAAGCTTTTCCCAAGAGTAAAGACATAGGGGAATTTGCATATTTTGTAAATAGAATTGATATGTGCAAGTTTATAGTAAGGATCATGAACAATGATTACATGTTATCATTAGGACATGTATGCCTTTGAATCATGACATTGTATTATATGTTTGGGTTTTCTACATGCCATCCTCCTTTTCACTATTTTTTAACTATGAAAAACTTGTACTTAACAGTATAAAATAAATCTGTGTTTACAAGTGCTACATGTTTACAAGTGCTGCACAATGTCACATTAGGCAGATGTTTGAATAAGGACAGTGTCATTGTGTTCATTAGAGCCAAAAGAGAACCTGAAGTGCTCTGGGCACATGTTCCTTCAGATTACGCTTGTAACTGTACTGTTAAACAAGAGCTCACTCTTTTGTTTGAAACGGCATCCCAAGAATGAAATGGGGAAGTAAAAAGTAAAAGAAGACCTGTCATTTCTGAGGAATATGTCTTTCTCATCTTTACTGACCTAAAATAGCAACACACACACACACACACACACACACACACACACACATGTACACACACACCACAAATGGTTGTTGTCAATTTTATCCTATCTATTGTTTGAAATACATATTGGGAAATTTTTGTTCTTTCCAACAAATATCTGCTGTTTTAATCAGTTGCTTGGTTGACATAGAAAACACACATACACAAATACATGTTTATCTGGGGCTGGGGGGGGCAGATCAATGATAAGATTAATTTTCAAGTTGCAAGGTTAAGTGTCATTTGTCCAGAGAATGTCCATATTTTAAAAATCATTATCACATAAAGGTTCAAACAAAAGTCTTTAAACAGTAAATTAACTTCTCTTTACAAATGTTCACCATGGTGATCAGAAAGTAGTTCCTTCACCATCATCTTCATCATTGAAAAATCTGACCCTTACATTGCTTGATGGAATATCTTCTGAGTTTCAGGTCAATCCTCCAGAAATGGGCTTTATTTATGTTAAAGTTATCACAGTTTTTAGGAAAATAAATTTAGACAAAGTCACGGTATTTTCTGAGGATTTTCTCATCAATTCATCAAAAAGTAAGAAAATTATCTTCAAAGTTTCTGCTTGATAATTCCTTTAAGATTCATTAGCAACTTATTTATGTAACACAGTGTCTCCATCAACACATAAACTACTTAACTACAGAGACATTGTTACATTCTACCAATATGCAAAATTTATTTCAGTATTTTTATATGCCAGAAGTATTCTATGCATATTTGTGTTTTTATTGGTCTATGTTAAAAGTTGACCTTTTGTTCACAGCATTCTGACTTTACTTCTTTGTTTAGAGATTTTTTAAAAAGATTTAAGTGTAGAACCCTGAGACCTTCTTCATTCACCTGCTACCCCCCAATCCCTCCAGACCCCAACTAATTGCTCTTTTAGCTTCTGTAAAATGCTTGGTTGCTGCTTTAGACATGCCTAGACATGCCCTGACTCCTGCCTGCTATTCCCCACCCCCCTTCCAGGAAACTATAGAGTAAGCAAGACTGGGCATGAAAACTGCCCTATAAGGTAAACACGGAGATTCCAGGCCTTACAGGTAACAGTCAGCACATTCCACAGCCCTGAGAATAGCACCTTCCAATAAGAAACTTCCAGGGCTGCATCTTATACATCCAATCGGTTTAAAATTATGTTGGTGAGCACAGGCTCCTTGAACCAACCAAAATGTATCTGTGGTATCCCCCCTCTCTTTGTCTAAAACCTACAAAAGGCTCCACTCTCCCTTACTCTGGGCTCTCAGCATGGATCCATTGAGTTGGTGAGGACTGAGAGCCTGAGCTTAAGACCGAATAAACCATAAACCTTTGCTTTTGCATTTTCTGTGTTGGGTCCTTGGTGGTCTTTTTGGGGTCCAGTGGATGAGGTACAACATTTGGGGGCTTGTCCATGATCCCCCCAGAGACCTCCAAGAGGAACTGACCCCAAAAGTTTTGTGATCAACCAGCCGGGTAAGTTTTTGTAAAACTGTGTTTGTCCTCCTGTCTTTTCTATACTTTCCCTTCGGTCGCCATCTAATCTCAGTTTTTTGTCGCTGGAACGCTAGCAAGGTGACCTGGAGGATTTGGGAGACGACCCCATCCTCATCAGGGTGGGTGTTCCCCAACAGACACCCCACCAGGACAATAGTCCATCTGAAACCTCAGAGGATCTCGCGACCCTGTTGGGACACACGCGTCTTATCCACAAGGTCTTTGGCACAATCGAGCCAGGGAATCCACACGGCCGAGAGTCCAGACCATCTGAAAGCCACAGTAGTTTATTTTGGGCCCTCTGTCTGTGTCGTTCTTGTGTCTTGTGAAATTCGTTCTAATTTCTTTGTTGATGAAATGGATGGGACTGATAAATACTATGGGCAACACCCCATCTTCCCCTCTAGATCTTACACTAGTCCACTGGGGGGAAGTTAAGATGATTGCCCATAACAATAGTGTAGATGTAAAGAAAAAAAATTGGACAACTTTATGTTTGGTTGATTGGCCCTCCTTCAATGTTGGATGGCCCCCTGAAGGGACTTTTAACCTGAGTTTGATTTCCAGGGTAGAGGACCACATCTTCCGCCCAGGGATGGGCCACCAGGACCAGATCCCATACATCGTGACCTGGTGAGGCCTCATCAAATGACCCGATGCCCCCCCACCTGTGTCAAGTCCTTCCTTCCCCCGATTAATCCAACTGCTCCCCCTCCACCTCTGCAGGCCCTCCCTCTCAGAACAAAGGCAGAAGAGAAACCCATTCTCCAGGGAGGCATGGAGGAGAACAACATCTTTCCCCTGCCCTACTCCTCTCAGATGAACACCCCGCCAACGGTGCCACAGTGCAGGCCCCACCTCCTAACCCTGAGGAGCCACCATTGCTTCCACAGGGACTTGCGCAGGCCACCCGGAGCCGGAGGGGGGCGGCCCCCCAGCCTGACACCATTGTCCTCCCCCTCCGCCGGTGGGGCCCCCAGAAAGAGAGGGCAATCAGCCCTTTCATTACTGGCCCTTTGTCACCAGTGATCTTTACAATTGGTGCTCACAGAATGTGCCTTTCTCTGAAAACCCCAGGGACTTGATTAACTTATTGGAAACTATTCTCTTCACTCACCAGCCCACCTGGGACGATTGTCACCAGCTCCTGAGTGTCCTGCTCACTACTGAGGAGTGAAACAGGATCTGAGAGGCAGCCCAGAAATTTGTTCCGGGCCTCACCGGGTACCCTACCACAGACCCAGGCATCATTAATACCAGCTTTCCCCCTAGTCGTCCCAACTGGGACTACAACACGGCAGAAGGTAAGGAGAGGCTCCTGGTCTACCTCCAGAATCTGTTAGCGCATCGCAAAATAGCAGCTCAAAAACCCACCAATATGTCTAAGGTCTATGATGTCAGACAGGGGTCCGAAAGAGCCCAGCCTCATGCTTAGAGAGGTTACAAGATGCCTTCCGGCGGTTCACTCCATATGACCCAGAAGTGGAGGAATCAGCTCAAACTCTGATGTTTGCTTTCATTAACCAGGCAGCCCCTGACATCAAGAGAAATTTACAGTCTTTAGATAGACTAGGAGAAAAGAACCTTAGGGACTTAATAGCAGTGGCAGAAAAGATTTATAATAGAAGGGAGACAGCAGAACAAAGAGAGGAAAGAAAAGAAAAAAGACAGGAAGCAAGCCTGACCAGGGTCCTAAAGAGACAACAGGCCCACCACAAGAAGGACCTCAGAGAGATATCATTGGCAACCAACCCCCAGTACAGAGGGAGCTCATTGTCAGGATCCAGACCACGAAATAAGGTAGGGAAAAACCATTGTGCGTACTGCAAGGAGGAAGGGCACTGGGTGAAGGAATGCCCCAAAAAGAATAAGTGATCAGCTAAGGTATTACCAGCTCTAATTGGGGGGTGAAGACAGTGACTAGGGGAGATGGGGCTCAGGTCCCCTCCCTGAGCCCAGGGTAACCCTGAAAATAGAGCAGAAACAAATTGAGTTTAGGGTGGATACTGGTGCCCAGAATTCAGTTTTATTGGAGCCAAGAGGGCCACTGTCCTCCAGAACTACATGGGTACAGGGGGCAACAGGAACAAAGCCCTATTCATGGACTACCCAAAGAACAGTAGATTTAGGGAAGGGCCGGGTATCCCACTCATTTCTAGTAATCCCAGAATGTCCCTACCCACTTCTGGGCAGAGATTTATTGTCAAAAATGAGGGCACAGATCCACTTCACAGCTAAAGGAGCCACCCTGCTTCACAATGGGGCACCGGTTCAGGTTCTAGTCACCAAAAACCTGACTGAGGACTATAGACTCCATCATGAGCCGATCCAACCAAACCCTGATATATCAGATTGGCTCCAAAAATTTCCCCAAGACTGGGCAGAAACAGGGGGTATGGGCCTGGCAGGACACAGGCCTCCTGTATATGTTGAACTCAAAGCAGGGGCAGACCCCATTAAAGTGTGCCAGTATCCTATGCCCCTAGAGGCAAAATGTGGAATTACTCCACATATCAGAAGATTAATGGAACTGGGGATGCTGAGAACAACCCAGTCTGCTTGGAACACCCCACTCCTACCTGTCAAAAAGTCCCAATCCGGGGACCATAGACCGGTACAAGAATTGAGAGAGGTGAACAAGAGAGTCATTGACATTCATCCCACTGTCCCCAACCCTTATACGTTACTCAGTACCCTGCCACCAGATCGGCAATGGTATACAGTTCTGGACCTCAAGGATGCCTTCTTCAGCCTGCCACTAGCTCCCAGAAGTCAGCCCTACTTTGCCTTAGAATGGCGTGATCCGGAGGCAGGAATCAGTGGCCAGCTAGCCTGGATGTGACTGCCTCAAGGGTTTAAAAATTCTCCATCTATATTCGAAGAGGCCCTGCCTGAAGATCTGGGTGAGTACAGAGACCAACACCCTGACATAAGCCTGTTACAATATGTAGATGACTTATTGATCATAGCACCGGACCAGAAGTCCTGCCTGGAGGGGACAGAGAACTTACTCCACATATTTGGGGACTTGGGATACCAGGCCTGAGCAAAAGAAGCTCAGATATGTCTGCAAGAAGTGACTTACCTAGGGTACATCCTCAAGGAGGGCCTGCAAAGAGACTGTGCTAAAGATACCTGAACCAACCTCCAGAAAACAGGTGAGGGAATTCCTGGGTACCACGGGGTTCTGCCGCCTCTGGATTTTGGGGTTCACCGAAATTGCAAAACACCTATCTGAGGCTACCAAAGAAAGACAGGACTTCAACTGGATGCAGGAAAGGCAAGAGGCCTTTGAAACCCTAAAACACAAGCTCTTAGAGGCCCCTGCCCTAGGACTACCAGACATAAGTAAACCTTTCTGTCTATATGTGGATGAACATAAAGGTATTGTGAAAGGGGTCCTCATCCAGAGAATAGGCCTTTGGAAGAGACCTATTGCACACCTATCAAAGGAATTAGACCCTGTAGCAGCTGGATGGCCCCCCTGCCTGTGAATTATAGCAGCAGTGGCCCTGCTGGTTAAGGATGCTAACAAGTTAACCCTGGGACAGGACCTGCTTGTGGCAACCACTCATGCCCTCAAAGGGCTGCTGAAGCAACCCCCCGATCAATGGTTGAGCAGTGCCCGATTAACTCATTATCAGGCTCTGCTCCTAAATCGGCCCAGGATCACCTTCCAGGTACCAATGGCCCTGAACCCAGCCATGCTGTTGCCAGATCCCAATCTCAGGGACCCACTCCATGACTGTACTGAAATTCTGGCACAGATGCATTGCATCAGACCTGACCTAAAGTATGTTCCCTTGCCTGACACTGAAGAAACCTGGTACACAGATGGAAGCATCTTCATCAGAAATGGTAAAAGGCATGCTGGAGGAGCAGTCACAACCACCTCGTGAGTCATTTGGGCCGAGCCACTGCCAATAAGTACATCGGCCCAAAAAGCTAAACTAATCGTGCTTACCAAAGCCCTAAAGATGGGTAAAGGAAAGAGACTCAACCTCTACACAGATAACAGATATGCATTTGCCACTGCCCATATCCATGGGGCCATCTATCAAGAGAGGGACTTCCTTACTCCAGAGGGAAAGACTATTAAAAATAAACAAGAGATCTTAGACCTCCTGCAAGCCCTCTAGGGCCCAACAAAACTAACCATAATCCACTGCCCGGGTCACCAAAAAGGAAACAACTCCACACAGAAGGGAAATAATCTAGCTGACAGGACAGCTAAAGAAATAGCCCCGACCTCCATGATCCTGCCCATTCTTGTTTATCCCAGAGCAAGGGAACTGCCTAAAACTCCCCACTATAGCCCTGAGGACTTAGCCTGGATACACGCTCTCCCTATAACTCAATGTCTAGAGGGCTGGTGGAGGACAATTGATGGGAAAGTTATCTTACCTCAGAATTTAAGTGTAAGATTGCTCAAGAAAATACATCAAGCATCACACATGGGCACCCAAA
>NW_008359214.1:4274295-4284077 GCF_000622305.1 Nannospalax galili
ATTGGGAGCCTGACTTCACTGAGATCAAACAGGGAAAATTTGGATATAAATATTTACTAGTATTCATAGACACCTTCTCTGTATGGACTGAGGCCTAACCAACCAAGCATGAGACTGCTCAGGTGGTAGCCAAGAAGCTAATCAAAGAGATCCTGTCCAGGTATGGTTTCCCAACTACAATCGGATCAGATAATGGGCCATCGTTTTTCTCTCAGGTAAGCCAGGGAATAGCCGCTGTACTGGGGGCCAGTTGGAAACTACATTGTGCTTATAGACCCCATAGTTCAGGACAGGTAGAAAGAATGAATAGAACTCTAAAAGAGACCTTAACCAAATTATCTTTAGAGAGTGGCACAGACTGTCTGGCTCTCCTCCCCTTTCCTCTTTTTAGAGTAAGAAACACTCCATAACAGATGGGTTTGACTCCCTTTGAAATCATGTATGGAAACCCCCCTCCTATGATACCTAGCCTCCAAGCTGACCTAGTATCAACCTTGGGAGACCAGGACCTACTGGACTCACTCCAGTGGTTGAAGCTAACCCACCAACGGGTCTGGTCACAACTCAGAGCCATATATGAAGCTGCTGCCCCCCGCAACCCCACAGGTTTAAACCAGGCGACTGCATTTTGATCCACAGACACCAACGGAAAAATCTCGAGCCAAGATGGAAGGGCCCCTTCATGATCCTCTTGACGACTCCTACCGCACTCAAAGTGGACGGGGTCATGGCTTGGGTGCACTACTCCCACACAAAACCTGCTGACCCATTTGCAGTCCCAGAGGATTACAAGGGAGACACCTGGAAGGCATCCCCACACTCTTCGAACCCATTCAAGCTCCGCATCCAACGAGACCCTTCCTGCTAACCTGTCTATTGTTGACACTGAACTGCTTATCGGCTGATGGCACCTTTCCTAATGGGAACCTCATGACCAGACCCCCTTTCCTCCCTTCGGCTGCCAAGACACCGGGCCCAGATCATGCATGCAAAACCTCACCATCTAGGTTTTTCCAGGCCATGGACACAGCAGACTAGTTAAGAACAAATGTGGGGGACCTGGGGATTATTATTGCGCTGACTGGGGCTGTGAGACCACTGGCACATAATGGTGGAAAGGGTCATCAACCAGGGATCTAATAACCCTATAATGGGACCTTGGATGTACCACCCTGGGATGGGGAGTGACCACTGGAGGAGGTATAGGGGGGCCCTGCGCCCAAACATGGTGCAACCCCCTCATAATTCGGTTCACTGAGAAAGAAAAAGAGTCTATGGGGTGGGATGTAGGACACACATGGGGCCTATGGCTATATGCTGCAGGGAGAGACCCTGGGGCCTTCTTTACCATTCAACTCCTTCTCCGACCAGTTGTCCATGCACTGGGACCCAACTGAGTCCTAATTCCCCCCCCCAGATGATTCTAATAAATCTTCTCCACCTAAACCCCTCCCAGACCTCCCACTGCCCACAACTATACTCCTGTACCAACAACTCAGGCTCTTGAGTCCTCAAGGGCAGATCCTATTCCTCCCCCTCTTGCCACTACCCTGACCTTGGAAATTCTTTTGCAGATGTTAAATTTATCTTATTACTTTCTCAATGCAACCAACTCGAACGCTACCCGCTCTTGCTGGCTCTGTTATGGTGTTGCCCCCCGCCATATTATGAGGGAATTGCTGTACAAGGAACATTCTCCCTCATGGATTACACAGAATGCAGATGGCTATCAAATGTTTCTCTTAACGTATCTCAGGTCACTGGCACTGGGACCTCTGTTGGCCAGGTCCCACTGACCTATACTAGCCTCTGCAACACCATCCTCCCCCTTAATGTCACAGGGAGGGGGCAGTTCCTCCTGCCTCACAATGACACCTGGTGGGCCCACACCATGGGGCTAACAGCCTGTGTAAGTTGGGAAGTCCTAAAGAGAACACCTGGTTTCTGTGTTATTATTAGACTCCAGCCTAGAATCACCTACCACACTTATGAAGATTTCATAACCCTCTATACTAGTCTAAAAGGCCTAAGAACTACCAGCCTCACTAGACTTAGAAGGGAGCCAATAACCACAGTAAACTTAATTCTCCTCATTGGGGCAGGGATTGCTGCTGGGATAGGGACAGCAGCCACAGCCCTGGCAAGTCAAGATCAGCATTATTCCCAGCTCAGAGCCAGCTTAGATTCAGATCTCCAATGAGTCGAGGAGTCAATTACTCACCTTCAAGATTCCCTGAGCTCACTGGCTGAGCTAGCCCTGCAAAATTGTAGGGGATTAGACCTCCTGTTCTTACAGCAGGGTGGTCTATGTGCCACCCTAAGAGAAGAATGCTGTTTTTATAGGGACCACTCAGGATTAATAAAGGATAACATGGCCAAAATAAGAGAAGGGTTGGAACAGAGGAGACTAGAACAAGAGGCCAGACAGGGATGGTTTGAGTCCTGGTTCAACCAATCTCCCTGGTTGACAACCCTCATCTCCACCCTCTTAGGTCCCCTTATAGTTTTATTTTTAATAGTCACCTTTGGGCCATACATCCTCAATAGATTAGTACAGTTCATGAAGGACAAACAACAAGTCAATATGCCCCTTAGCAAAAACCCCCCAGATATCTGTGAGCTGGTGGACCAGAACCCATAACTGGGTTCCCCAGTTACAAGACAAGGGGGGAATGTAGAACCCTGAGACCCTCTTCATTCACCCGTTGCCCCCCAATCCCTCCAGACCCCCACTAATTGCTCATTTAGCTTCTGTAAAATGCTTGGCTCCTGCTTTAGACATACCTAGACATTCCCTGGCATGCCCTGACCCCCACCTGCTATTCCCCACCCCCTTCCAGGAAACTATAGATTAAGCAAGACCAGGCATGAAAACTGCCCTATAAGGTAAAAACAGAGAGTCCAGGCCCCACAGGTAACAGTCAGCACATTACACAGCCCTGAGAATAAGACCTACCAATAAGAAACTTCCAGGGCTGCATCTCATACATCCAATCAGTTTAAAATTACGTTGGCGAGCGCAGGCTCCTTGAACCAACCAAAATGTATCTTCGGCATCCCCCCCTTTGTCTAAAACCTATAAAAGGCTCCACTCTCCCTTACTCTGGCCTCTCAGCATGGATCCGTTGAGTTGGTGAGGTCTGAGAGCCCGAGCTTAAGCCTGAATAAACCTTTGCTTTTGCATTTTAGTGTGTTGGGTCCTTGGTGGTCTTTTTGGGGTCCAGTGGATGAGGTACGGCATAAGTATACAATGTTTTCTATTTCCCATTTTGGAGAACTAAACTATCCATCACAAATAACTGAACAAATTTTTTATCTTGAGACCCATTTATATTAAAATATCTATTAAATATATTAGTAAAAGTTTTGTTTCTTAATAATGAAATTATTTATATGGAAGCCTTCCATATGAGTAAAACCACTTAGAATAAGTGTTTTAGCTGTTACTATAGTATGATGGGAAGTATGGCCAGATATTCTGATAGAATAGATATGAAGGTTTCCTTTCTTATATATTTGATTTTATTCATGCGTATTTGGAAATCAGAAATCCATTACTGAGATTTTATTTTTAATCCACAACTGCAAAACTTTTAAGTGGCACAGACAGTTTGAGTATATCAAATGACTCATTCCTTATGAGGTAGCACATTTTCTTATGTTAGGCTTGTTTCCTTTACACAGGATTTTAAAGAGAAAGATGGTGTCCATAGGCATTTTCCAACATAATCATTGTAAGTTCTTGCCAGCTCTCACTATTTGGAGGCACTTTGTAAGTATCCATTCTGACATTTTCTTATGTTAGGCTTGTTTCCTTTACACAGGATTTTAAAGAGAAAGATGGTGTCCATAGGCATTTTCCAACATAATCATTGTAAGTTCTTGCCAGCTCTCACTATTTGGAGGCACTTTGTAAGTATCCATTCTGACATTTATCTGTGAAGGATTGTTGAAATTAAAAATAAATCACCAACTCAATTCAGAAGAAACCTATTGTGGGGAAAGGAAACTATCTTGGAGGAAAAATGAAAATATTCATGGGAAAATTGAAAGGGGGAGAAAGAGGGTCCCCAAGAGGGTTCTTAGTCTCATTCATAAAAGAATTTAAGAATGGACACAAATGGAAGCTTTTACAATTTCATTAAAGTCTTAAAGAAAAATCCTCAGAGTAGGTGAGCTGGTCATCTTGGCAGCTGCCTTGAGGAGGTGAATAGTGGGAAGAAGGAAAGAAACCATGAAAGCCATGCAGGTTTAGAACCTGCATGGAGGTCAGACACATGGATGACTTGCAGCCACATGCCTGGGAGAAGGAAGCTTTAGAGAAAAAGTGAAGAAGTAGTAAGAAAGGCGTGAAGAAAATAAGAAGAAATTATACTTTCCTGAAGAGCTCAGGAAAGCGGACAGACTTATGGAGATCTACATGGCTGTGGCTGGTCTGGAAGTTCTGCAGGGGTCTGAGCTAGTTCCGAGGCAGAAAATATTCACTACCTAATTAACACAACGTGGTCTCTTAAGGTGAACCCGCCTTCCTGGGAGTGGTTCTATCACCAGGTAATTGACCAGTGAGACTGGAAATGTAGGTCCTCCAACAAATAGACTAGACAATTTTAAAGTCTGGACCAGTTCAATTTATGGGGCTTATTGATACTCTAACAAAAATCAAGCACATTATCATGATTTTATTTTTCTTCAATGTACAATATTTTGCATGAAGTATACTAGATGGAAATATTTTAATTTCAAATTTGAAATAATTACCTCTCAAGTTTCCTGCAATTCCTTTCTGTCTTACAAATAATACTTTTGATAATTTTAACTTTGTAAATTCTATATGAATAGTTTAACAAAAAGTTCCTTTAAGATCAAAATTTTGGTTGTATTCTTAAGACATCAACAAAACAATCATGACTGTCAATACTTTGTTGGTCAGTCATCACAGCAAATTTTCCTCCCTGTCTCTTCCTCAGGGATGGAAATGGATTCCCCTCAGCATGGTACTTGAATATTTCAGTAGGCCAATTGTTGGAGGTTTTGGTTGTATTCTTAAGATATCAACAAAACAATCACGACTGTCAATACTTTGTTGGTCAGTCATCACAGCAAATTTCCCTCCCTGTCTCTTATTCATGGAAGGAAATGGATTTCCCTCAGCATGGGATGTGAATATTTCAGTAGGCCAATTGTTGGAGCTTGAAAGTGTGAAGTAGCAGACATGCAGGGAGAGGCTGTTTTTAGGGAATTAGGAGACACATTGTCAAGAGCATCAGCAGAAGCAGATTGTGCTGCAGCTGTTCCCCTACATTATATAATAAGATCCATATTTTAACTCTTGGCTGTCACAAGCAATTAACAAGGAATGAAGAAAATAACTTCAAATACTCATAAATAAGAACTTTCACACACATTGTGATATGCCATTTCAGAGCAAAAGTTTCCTTTTCAAAGTATTCAAAACTTTACTACAATATGAGGCAATGTTTTTCTTAAGATAGTTCCCTTTGTTGATTTGTCTTCCTGTTGTATTACTGTGATTATACCATATATTAGATTGTTATTCACTTATAAAGAATGGTCTGTTTGCTATTATTCATTTATTTGACATTTTGGTGTTTTAACTTCCTTCATTGGTAAATAACAGAAATATACATTAAATTCTGATGACAGTACTTTCATTTTGTTTTGTTTTGCTTTTTTAAGAGAGAATCTCACTCTGTAGCCCAAGCTGGACTGGAACTCACTATGAAGACCATCCCAGAATTCCCTCTATATCACAGCCATCTGCCAGCATCTGCCTCCTGAGTACTGGGATTAAAGGCATGTACCACCAACCGTGGCTTTTATTTTTTGAAAGGAATACTTTTTTACTAATTTATATATTTGTCAAAATAAATACAATTAAGTAGACTCCTACATAAGTCAAAAGTTGATCTTTTAGCCAGCTATGAAATAAATAAAATGTTTGTTGAAAATTAGGTGATAGCTTTTCAGTCAATGCATTAAAATTTAAACATACCTGTTTTGACAAGCAAGCAAGTCTTTATAAGTCTGAAATTGTAGAAGTGGTAGTAAAATAAATTCAGGGAGAAAAGAGTCCAACAGTTTATTTATCTGTAACATAATTATTCAAATTTTCAGATTTTTTTTTTTTCTGGAACCAAATGAAAAGTATTACCTTGTGATAATCCATGAGTAATTAATTGTGTTACCCTATTTTTTATTGTTTTGTATTTTTATTTCTTTCATGACTCCCAGTAGCTATACATGAATATTGGGAATTATTTAATAAACTCAAGAAAAATATGATTGCAAGTTTTCATTTGGTCTTCAATATTGTAAAAAAGAAAACCCCAGTAATTTACACACTTACTTTTGTGTTAACATGTAATTCTATAATACTGAAAAAATATTTCAAACTTGAAATTTGTTGTACATAAGCCTTAGAAGAGATCATAAAAATAAATGAATAAGTTTAGTACCTTTATTGGTAAAATATATAGTAATTGCTTTAGCAAGAAGAAATTTATGTTTGTCAACAATTTTTATATGTTTTGTTATATTCAGTCTTCTTTGGTGTAGTAAGGTAAAACAGATTTACTATATTTTAAAATTAAATAAATGAACATTAGAAAACTTTGAAACATTAAATCCTTAAAGCAGAATAAAGAATTTAGAGAAGATGTTTTAGGTGTAAATAGCCTTGACGTGATTGAAGAAAATTTAGATACTTTGTATCAGATCTGACAGTTTTAATTTGAGATAAGAAAAGATCATAGATTTCAAATGATATATTAAAATCATTGAAAGAAGAGTGTTTTAGCTCAGGTAGACAATGTAGATTTTTATACAAATTATGGGTTTGATATTTCTTTGTGACTAAACTGATAATTCATATATTTATTTGAAGGAAATTATATAGCATGCATTTCAATTTATTGATGATACAAAATAAATTGATCACTGAAAAATTAACGTGACTATTAATACATATTTTACATAAAGCTATGTAAGTGTAATTCTAAGCATTTCTTTATTTAAGTGCATGTCAGTGTTTATTAATGCTGAAAAATACTAGATAAGCTTTAAATACACACACACATAAATATATTACATATATAACTATATATTACATATAGTATTAGTCACTTTTCTGTTGCTGTGATAGAAGCACTCACCCAAGCAATTTATAGAAAGAAGAGTTTATCTGAGCTTATGGTTCCAGGGGAATTACAGTCAATCTTGGCAGGGAGGCATGGAGGTAAGGAGGCAAAGGTGCCTGGAGAAGAGCAGCGGAAGCTAAACTCTGCATCTTCCAGCAGGCATAGGAAAGAAGAGACTGACCAGAGATCTGTCAAGGCTTAAGAACTCTCTAAGCCCACCTGGTGATGTGCTTTCTCCAGGATAGCCACACCTTCTAAAACCTCCCAAAACAGCTCCATTTTCTGGGGACAAAATGTCAAAACACTTGGAGCGTATAGGGGACATTTTCATTCAAACCACCACATTCCACCTCCTGGTCCCCATATGAAATGTAAAATGCATTTAGTCCAACTTTAGAGTCCACATAGTCATTATAAATCTCAATACTATTCAAATGTCCACAGTTCACAGGTAAATATCTTAGCTGTAACCTCTATAAAATCAAAAGACAAATTACATACTCCCAACATCCAGTGGAACAGAATATACATTACCATTCCAAAAGGGAGGAATGGAGGCATAGTAAGGAAATACCGGACCAAAACAAGACCAAAAACCAGAAGGACAAACACCAAATCTAGTAGCTCCAAGTCTAACTTCTGGGACGTTACTTCCAAAGGACTTAGATGGCTCAGCCTCTAGCTTTGCTTCCTGCAACACACATCTCTCTCTTGTGCTGGTACCACTCCCTGTGTGCAGGTCTTCTTGGCAGATGTCTCACAACACTGGCATCATGAACTTCTTGGGGGTCTCCATTGCCAACCAGGCTTCACCTTCACAGCTTTACACAATGGCCAATCAGGGCCTTCTCTTGGTAGGTCTGCTTGATGCTGCCTGGCCTCCAAGAGGCTCTCTGAAACCTTGGAGGAAGAATTGATGACCCCTTCACTTTTCCATCTTTCATGCCTCTAATGCCAGCACCAGGTGAAGGACACTGCCAAGTTTGACTGTAAGTTTGGGGTGGACTCCAGCCTGCTTTATCCATTTTAGAAGCTTTTCTCTTCAGTGGCCCTGGCAGCATTTTCCTTTCACTAGTTGGAGGCTTAACTGGGTGTAGTCTTGCCCTGGAGTCACTCTCTCCCTTGTTTAAATTTGAATCTCTAAGCCCCTCCTTAATGACTTTTATCCCCTTAATCCCTTTAATCTCCTTATCAATGGGATCCTCTCTATCACATGCCAGATCTCCAACATTCATCTTCTTAGTGCTCTTTTTTGATCCAAACTGTATTTCTTTCTGCCCCATTTGCTCACTTTCACTGTAGATCTGCATAATATTCCCCATTAATAGCCATACCACCATTTCTACATTAGGCTGTCTTGAAATTTCTTCTCAGAGAAATTAGTCAATTACCTTTCAATTTAGCCTCAGGCAAGCTTTTTGGCTGTGGGCAGACTCCAGCCAGACTCTTTGCTAAAATATTCCAATTGCTGCTTAAGTCCTTTTTTCCCTCTGGAACTACATTGTTCTCAGCACTATTTTCCTCCAGGTGCCTACTAGAATGGCCTGTTAAACTCCGCTTACAGAAATCAGCTGCTTTTCCAGCCCAACCTTCAAAGTACACATTTCTTCAAAACCCTACATGGTCAGGTTCTACACAGCCAACAGCCCACTCTCCGGTACCTATTACTGTATTAGTCACTTTTCTCTTTCTGTGATAGAAACACTGACCCAAGCAACTTGTAGAAAGAAGAGTTTATTTGAGCTTACAGTTCCAGAGGAATTACAATCAATCTTGGCAGGGAGGCATGGAGGCAGAGGTGGCTGGAGAAGAAGAGTGTGGAAGCTAAGCTCTACATCTTCCAGCAGGCACAGGAAACAAGAGACCGACCAGAAATCTGGCAAGGCTTAAAAACACTCTAAGACCACCCAGGTGATGTGCTTTCTCCAAGGTAGCCACACCTTCTAAAACCTCCCAAAACAGTGCCATCATCTGAGGACAAAATGTCCAAACACTTGGAACCCATGGTGGGGACATTTTCATTCAAACCACCACATATATATATAACTATATATTACATATATAAAAAGACATATTACATGTATATTCATATGCATGAACACACACACACACACACATATATATACCCCCCCACATACCATCATGAAAAAGGTTCTAGAGAGAATAAAATTGGAGGGAACATACCTCAATATAATCAAGGCTATGTATGACAATAGCACAGCCAATATCATCATAAATGAAGAAAAACATGAAGTAATACCATTAAAATATATGATGGTTGTTTGATGAGAAATGTCCCCCTAGGTTCACCTTGTCCCCAATAGGTGGTGCTACTAGGGGAGGTCATTGAATCTTTAGGCAGTACAGCCTTGATAGAGGAATTGTATCCCTGGGGTGCAGGCTTTGAGAGTTCATAGCTTTGCCCTACTTCCAATTGCTCACTTTGTATCATGTTTGCCATTCACAATATTCCCTCTCAGCTTCCTGCTCTGCCCCCACCTCCTGCTTGCTACCATGGCTCCTCACCATAATGTAAGTTTAAGCCAAAATAAATTATTCTAAAAGTTTCCTTGATGATGGTATTTTATCACAGCAACAGGAAGAATTATATATATATAATATATA
>NW_008359214.1:4284154-4284620 GCF_000622305.1 Nannospalax galili
TATATGTATCCAAGCATTATATATATATAGGCATACTTTATACATATATATAATATTTTTACTTAAAATATACTTCTTCAAAAACTGCTAATTTGGGGCTGGGGAAATGGCTCACCAGATAAGAATACTGACTGGTCTTCCAGAGGACCTAGGTTCGATTCCCAGCACCCACACAGTAGCCATGGCACAGGAGCACTTACACACATGCAGGTAATACATTCATACACATAATTTTTTTTTTAAATCCTAATTCACTTTTTCTTTAAATAGTCTACTTTTTATAATCAATAATACATTTCGGAGATTTTCTAACACAAGAAAATACGTTTCATATTTTTTTTTAAACCAAAAGAGCTTTTATTTCTTGGAGTAACTGTGATGCTCCGGCACTGCATCAAAAGTGAAGTGCTCCTGTGAAGAAGTAATCAGTCAGCAGGGAGCCCTATCCGGATTCACATACACCACA
>NW_008359214.1:4289655-4289805 GCF_000622305.1 Nannospalax galili
AATATGAAACATTTATGCATAAAACATATAGGTACAATGATTTATGCATAAAATCACATTTTGAATGACAGGCATAATAATAAAATTAGGAGATAATGTACAAAATTAGATCTGAGAGTCTATATTTTATTTAGCAATTTACTGATAAAA
>NW_008359214.1:4289825-4298192 GCF_000622305.1 Nannospalax galili
TATCCAAGCATTATATATATATAGGCATACTTTATACATATATATAATATTTTTACTTAAAATATACTTCTTCAAAAACTGCTAATTTGGGGCTGGGGAAATGGCTCACCAGATAAGAATACTGACTGGTCTTCCAGAGGACCTAGGTTCGATTCCCAGCACCCACACAGTAGCCATGGCACAGGAGCACTTACACACATGCAGGTAATACATTCATACACATAATTTTTTTTTAAATCCTAATTCACTTTTTCTTTAAATAGTCTACTTTTTATAATCAATAATACATTTCGGAGATTTTCTAACACAAGAAAATACGTTTCATATTTTTTTTTAAACCAAAAGAGCTTTTATTTCTTGGAGTAACTGTGATGCTCCGGCACTGCATCAAAAGTGAAGTGCTCCTGTGAAGAAGTAATCAGTCAGCAGGGAGCCCTATCCGGATTCACATACACCACAGTGTAGGGAATGTTGCCGGGTCTTTCTTCAAATTCCCTACTTTTCAAAAATCTTCTCTCAAAGCCAGCTGTGGTGTGACACATCCTTAGTCCCAGCACTCTGGGGTTGGAGGCCGACAGATTTTTGGAATCAAGGCCAGTCTGGTCTACGTAGTAACATAATAAGTTCCAGGCTATCTTGGCCTACAGAGAAGCCCTCTGAATTTTAAAGATGTTGCTAACATATCTACTAAATTTATGTATCTCCATAGGAACCTTTGTCTCCCGTCTTGCTGATAACTATCAACAAGCCGATAACGTTTTCCTGCAGAAACTATTTTAAGTGTCATATTTCTCCATTTCATAAATTTTCATCATGGGATCTAGAAATAAGAGAAATCCTTTCATTAGACACTATGACATGCCATTTTATAAATATTTTGATATGCAGTGTAGATCAAAACAGAAACTCAAGTCTTCTTAAACATTACAACATAAAATTCTCAGTTACATCTTTGAATAGATATATGATTAATGACTATGTGTAAACATAAAAGAGCTGTTCGAACAATCTTGTGTTCATGAGTGTTTTGCCTTCATGTTTGTAAGTGCACCCATGAGTACAATGTCACAGAGGACAGAAGAGGGTGTTGGATTCCCTGGAACTAGTGTTACAATGGTTGTTAGTCATCATGTGGGTGCTGGGACCCAAACTTGCGTCCTCTTCAAGAGCAGCCAGTGCTATTAACTACTCAGTCTTCTCTCCAGGCCCTGTTCAATCTCAAGGAAAAAAAGTTTGCAGAATGTGATGACATAGGATTCAGAAGCATCTGTGTAACTCTTTCTTTCTTCTACCTACTCCTCCAAATCTTTCTTTTTCCATCTTTTCCTCTTGTTCCTCCCTCTCAGTCTAATTCTATCAATTCTTCTCTTTCTAAATATCTCTCCATAATTTTCTTTGCTTGTGCCTTCTTCCGAATGTTTCATCTCTATGTTTTTTTTGTGTGTACATTTACTCTATGCTATAATTTTTTTACTCAGAATCAATATTATTTATTTAAAAGTTTCCAGTATACTCTGTCATTACAAGTCAGTGCCACCTGTAACACACTATTTTCAGGACTTTTCCCCATGTAGTCCAAGTTAACTTTTCTTGAAATTGAGTAAGACTTTGTATAATGATAAACATAAGAACTCACTGTGTGAATGAAATAATTTCATTAGAAATGGCTTTCCACAGTATTACCTAATAGAATTATCATTTATTTCAAGTCCTATTAAATCCTAAATGGCACAATACCATATAAATAGTTATAAATTAAAGTTAAGAGACAAGATTATATAAACATTTAAGTCTTTAAGTCCTAACTTGTTTTAATTGTAAATTCAAAATATAAGATCTATTATTCTCTGGATCTCTAAATGGTTTAAAAAGATTTCTAGGAGTAAATTTAAAGAGAATAATCAAGTGGTAAATTTCATGAGATAATTTCCAGAAAGATTTGCATAAATGTGCCTAGAATGCACTAATAACTTTTTCTGGTAATCCTGATCATTCAAACATCGGTTCTCATCTGAACTCATTTAGGAAGTTTTCCTGAGACAATCAAATTATAGTATCCTTAAGGCATATGACATTCCACTTAAAAGATTGAAGACTGAACTGAAGTTTCTAAAGTCTACAGGGTATTATCCACATCAAACATGGATAGTATCCAAACCAAGGAAAAATGAATGATAATTATTTACTTTGTTTAGAAGAAGTAAAACCATCTATATGTTCATAATGATATTTTATGCAAAACTTATTAAAAAGAAGATAAATGCAATGAATTTTCACTTTCCTTAAAAAAAATCTTATTGAATGTTTATGATTTTCATACAATATAATTTAGAGGCCTTCCCCTATTCTCACCTCCCTTACTGTCCCCCATTCAATTTTATATATATATATGATTTGTGTCCCAAATGTCCTTCATTGTAGGACCACACATTTGAGCCTGTTTAACCTACCAAGAGTCCCATCCTTGTAAGAGACTGTTTTTCCCCCTCCAAGCAGGCACCAGTTGCCATCAGTTGCCAACAGTTGTAAAAAGTTTCTTAGATTGGGTTGGGGTTTCTTATGCATGTTCCCATTTTTATGCTTTAATTTTGTCTTGTTTGAGCTTGTATGGGACTTGTGCATGCTGTCACCATTGCTGTGAGTTCAAAGCATTTTCACTTAATACCCTGTTATGTGGTATATGTATGAAAACCAAGCAAAATATTTTTATTCTTCATAAAATATCTGTCAATTGTTTAAAGACAAAAATGCAGGGGCTGGAGAATTGGCTCAGTGATTAAGAACTCTGGCTTTTCTTGCAAGGGTTCTGAGTTCAAGTCTCAGCACACATATTGTGACTGATAACGGTACATAAATCTAGTTCCAGGAGAATCCAAAGAACACTTCTGACCTCCACAGCATTGCCAGACATAGGTACACTTGCATATGTGTAGGCAATTCACTCATACATGTAAAAAATAATAAAATATTTTAAGACAAAAATGAAAATATTCACATATTATTTTATATTTTCCAATGCTATTTTTTAATTGAGAATAATGATCAGTGTAGAGGTGTATAAGCAAAATTTTCAAAATCTTAGAACAGATGGAGATAACTGGGAAAACTAAAACTTGACAGTTTTAGATTGCTATTTTAAAGAAGATATGCTATAATTATATGCATTAGTGATAGAGGAAAGATTGAAATAAAATATACTTGATAAAGTACCAAAAATTCAGAAAATTCACAATTCAGAAAGCAACTAGAGATTCCTGACAGGAGTTCTCCACAAAGAACAAAAAACTAAAACAAATAAACAACCAAGCAAAAAACACAAAGACTATCTAAGGTACACCTTGACTCTGATGACTTTATTAATAAAAGTCTTTAAATTTTACCCACTTTGAATTACCTCTACTCTTACTGTTCCTTCCTTACCCCCAGCCTCACAGGCTCTTTCACATTACAGACTGGGATGAAAGGTCTATCAAAGAGCTATGACCTAAAACTGTACGTTTATCGATAGAGAAAAATCAGAGCTTTTGAGTACAAGTCTAATGAATTAGATAGGAATTAAAAAATTCTCATTCATATGAAATGTAATTTAACTGATTTTAAAAATATTTGCTGGGGCCTAAACTGTCACATAGAGAAGCAGAATGACATTGAGCTCTTGAAAATATGTAAACTTTGATATGTTTCCTCTTACCACCTGTGACAACAAATTAAGGGACATCAAACCAGCATGACCTATCCACATTCTGAAATCCAGTCTTATTTGTATCACGCAGATCTGCCCAAATTTTAATTGAGTGTCACACATAAAATCTGTGGGGAAAAATTATGTCTTCCTAAAGTTACATTTTTTTCACTCAATAAACTAAACATTTAGTCTGCCTAATCGTTTTAAGAAAAATGATTTTATACTAAAGTAAATAGGAAATTGAAGCACTAAAGCAATCACAGGTCACCCACATCTCTACTCTTAAGATACGCATTTGAAAATAGCTCTTATTAATTATTGAGAAAAATTAATACAAAGACAAAACTTAATCAGAAAAGTACAGTGAAGTGAAAAATTTCTGCAGTGGATTAGTATTAAATTCATAAATTAATGTTCAAATTAAAAATATATTAGATATAGAGGAAAAAATTATCTTGACAATGGCCATCAGAAAACATTCACTTAAACACATAGGAATGGGTTCTAGGAGCCAGGTATTGCAGGCTCCCAAGCAATTGAGTTTATGTGCATGTGTCAGATGATGTGAGGAACCTTACCACACAGGGTGAATACTTTCCTGGCTTTAAGTGCTTCGAAATTGATCTCAAAGTTCTGAACTCAGGATTTGGCAAGTAAGAAAGAAAGTAACTGGAGAACCAAGATGACGGTAGCGTGGTTGCAGGTGCCAGAGCATTTGTAGCAGCATCAGCAGCTCTAGGCAACATGACTAGAACATGACTCTGGTTAAAAAAAAATGTCCTATCAGTGTTTTCCTGGACATGGAAGAAGATGGGATGGCAGTGGCATCAAGAGGACCAACTGGATCCTTGATCATGAGAAAGAAAATAGTCCTGCGTAGTCAACCTTTCCCTTGTTGATGGAGTCAGGGGAAGGAGTGTGCCCCACTCCTGCCCACTCCTCTGGGGCACAAGGGTACCATTATTCCTGACCATCAAACTCAGAGGAGGTGGCAGGCACTGTATACAACCAATAGGTGATTACAGCTTACCATTGTGCTGCACCCAGGTGCACCTCTCTTGCAGAGGGGGGACCTTTTGAGCGGGCACTGCTAAGCGCAACCACGGTTGGCCTGGTCATCATCATTAAACAGTGACTCTCAGGACCTGGTGCAGTCAACCTCATCAATAGGTGCTTGAGAGGTCTACAGATTTCAGATGACAGTAGTGTAAAGTTGTCATGTGAAGCTGTGAAACATCCAACTGCCACTCAGGAAAATCTTATTTTGGGGGCCTATGAACTAATTGCTATCGGCTGGGAGGACTTAGTTTCTGATTTTAAAAACAGTAAAAACCTATGGGAATGAACCAGTTGGAAAATGCCTTGGTCCACAGTGGGGTGTTTGTTCTGAGTGAGGGCTGGAAACAGGCAAAGTGTAACCTGCATGTATTTGGGCTGCAAATAACAGACTTTAATGAGGAAACCCAAGGATTTTTGTTGAGGGAGACGGAAATCTCTACTAGACAATACTAAGCAGTGTGTAAGAGAAAAAAAAAAAAGTGAAATACCCATTCTGTCCCAAAAACAGCTGCAAAGGAAAGGGAATGACTTTTATTTTGGTGCATTTGTGTCCAAGAATTATAAATCGCTGATATCCTAATGAGATATAATTTTGAGATATGATTTCTCTGGCACCCTGTTTGGAGGTTGTGTGTAAAATGAATGGGGTTTTTCAATTGATAATAGAGGACATCAAGATGGGGGTGGCGGTTGTGATTGGGCTTGGGTGATAAATTTAAGGTAGCTGGAGGAGAGGGTATAAACATGACCCAAATACATTGTATGAAACTATTGAATCAATAACATTTTTTTAATTTGCAATTTTTAATTGATTTTCTTTGTGTATTTCATACAGAACTCCCCAAACAATCTTTTTCATCTTTATACCCCCATTCCAAATAGCACCTTCCCCATAGCCCCCCATACCATACAGACACTGTAGCTCATACACTCTGTTATCCCTGTTACTGTCCACTGTTTTGTCAGTGCCCCAAGCGGTTTCCCAATGCAAGTCCATCCACTGAGTCTAGTCAGATTATCTAGAGTCCCTTGTTTTAGGGAGCTCAGCTATTCTTCATCAAGCAGCAATCATTTGCCAGCATTCCTTTAAATAATATTGGGGCCTGCTGTTCATTTTCCCAGTTCTATGCTGGGTTACTGTATGCCTGAGTTTGCATGGGACTTGTGTATGCTGACACCTTAGCCAAATAATCATGAGAAGGTTCCCATATGAGCTTGCAGGACTCTGTTTCAATATGGTCATGCCTATCCTCCCTGACTCTTACAATCTCTCTGCTCCCTTTTCTGTAATGGTCCCCAAGGCTTGGGTGGATGAGGTTTAATAAAGGGGTCCTTTCCAAGAACCATTAATTAGCAGACACTTGATCTCTACACTTTGGCCATTTGTGACCTTTTGTGTTTCTGGCCCTGTGCTGCATGAGGGAGCTTCATTATTGAGAACTGATTCTGTAATGTCCTCTTCCCTTTCCCTGTTCTATGTTCCATGAGCCTTAGGTGTAGAGGTTATATTGCAGTTGTGTCCCTTAGGCCTCGGAAATTCATAGACAATGTCAGCGTGTGACGTGTAGTACTTGGTACCACAGTCTTTGATTACTGAAAAATGAGCTTCTTTGATATCCAGTGACTGGGATATTCGTCTTCAAATATAAGGATGCATATTTTGTACATAGTAAGAAATCACATTAGTCCAGTTATGTGACCGTGGTGGAGTTTTCTCTAAGAGCTT
Organism: Nannospalax galili; assembly: GCF_000622305.1. Classification (NCBI taxonomy): domain Eukaryota; kingdom Metazoa; phylum Chordata; class Mammalia; order Rodentia; family Spalacidae; genus Nannospalax; species Nannospalax galili. The sequence goes on from NW_008359214.1 coordinate 4,296,296, forward strand.
GACCACTCCAGCCATGTATATTAGGTTATGTTACAGTATCACACTTTAGTTTTTCTCCCTTTGAGTGGGTTTTTATTCAAAATAAGCAGCTGTTGATTGCTCCTAAGAGAAAAGTGCCACTATTGCACCAATGGAGTATGCTTTGCTGGATGTTGATGGGGTTATTTGGTCTTGAAGCAGATGCTGGATCACCTGCTGATGTTTTCCCTTGGCACTTTCATAGCATTCTCCAAAGCTATAAGAGCTTGACATCAGGAGAAATGGCTTCCAGGTCAGTTGCTGCTCTATATCTCCAAATCATGTATATGAGGTATGTTCTGTCTTCAGCAGTAGGGTCTTACCCTCAACTTCTGGGAGGTCATCAAGGGCTGTGGCAATAGTCTGAGTAATTTTAGGAGTCTCTTGGACTACCCTGACCAACAACTCGAAGGGAAGTATCTCCTGTCTGGTACTGTTTCTTGTTATGTAGCCTTTAGCTATACACATGGACTCTTAAAGAAATATACTGATCACTTGAATCTTTGTTTATACTTTCTTTTTGGGTATTTAAGACCATACAGTTGGCCGAAATAAACCAATTTAATTTTACCCTTAAGGCCGTTTGAGGGTCTGTTCCTCAGGGGTCACATGGGCTTGGGAGGATCCCTTGGATCCTTTCTTTCCGGTTTCATCTACGTGAAGATAAGTCAAAGGTCCTACTTGACCACAGTTGGCCTCACTTGGAAGCATGGAGGAAATGTTTCCTCTGTTCACCCTCCTCTTTGTAGACTGGACACTGGTTCAAGTCCATCTGGTGTGGTCTCCATGGCCTCCCTGAACAAGAGGGCAGGTGACTCACCACACTAGAGGACATTTTGAGAGATGCTCCATAGTCCCTTGGAATTTAGTTGACCTTGGAGGGAAAGAAGTAAAAACTATCTTTTAAGGCCTTCTGACCAGATTAGTATACGCCTCAAAATATGGCTGTTAAACATCTAAGATAGTTAGTTCCACCATTCTGGTACTTTTAATTGCCTTGTGTTATGTATATAAAGCTTGGGTAAAAAACCGAACATTCTCAGATAAACCTTGACTAGACATATACTTTGTGCCTTGAGCTAGTTGTATGTATAATTTGTCAGTAGGTTGTTGGATTAATATGGTTCCCTCAGGTTTTTTAAAACTAGCTAGGCATTATTTATCTCTCTCACCATCTAACCCTTCCACCATGGTTTCCCTCTTTCAAGTACCCCCATTTTCCCAATTTCTCCCTTGATAATACCCTTCTCCTATGACTTCTGGTCTGCCTCCAGCCACCTCTACCACCTTGCCTACTAGCTATAATGTACTCTTGCCCCTTTGGAACCATAAGCTCAAATAAACTGTTCCTTCTATAAGTTGCTTTGGTCAGTGTTTCACAGAAACAGAAAAGTAACTAATATAGCATGGCTTGTTGAAGCATATTAGAAAAATAATTAAATTCTAGCATTATGGCAAAATAGCCAAACCTTAGCAATATTTTTAAGGAGAAGAGTAGAGATAGGCAACAAATGCCTAATCAAATAAATTTAAGAGTCTGGGAATATATTTTAAAATTATTTTCCTCAATATATAGTTGAGAACTTTGTTTTATAAAGTTTCTTTTTGGTGAATTGAGCAAAATACACTTTATAAAGCAGAGTGTTTACATCTTATATTTTTAATAAATTGAGCTCAAGTGTAAAGACTTTTACAAGAATAAAAATTCACTCATAGGTGGTTTCATTTATTTATTCTCAAAATACCCAGAAAATATAATAATAACTTTGCAAATGATATTACAGGAAATAAATATAATTTCACAACAAATGTTTGAAGATAGCATAACTTCTTTACATGAATATGACAAGAATATATTTTAAAAGGGGAAATCTCATCT
>NW_008359214.1:4298222-4308133 GCF_000622305.1 Nannospalax galili
AACACTAAATTATTTGCATATTTAAATAATAAAATAATATGAGGGATTGGAGAGATGGCTCTGGTCAAAGTGAATCTTCTAAGGATAATATAATAGAATATGATCATAATGTTGGAGGGGTGAAAGTACTTTATTTTTAATCTAGGATGCAATCAGTACAAACTAAAATGTCAAATATTCATGAAATGAACATTATTATATGAATTTCACTTATTAAACTGTGCTATTAAAATAATAATAAGGAAAATTACAGAGGAAAGTATCTTGACCAATCAGCTCTCTGATCCAACCAGTTCTCCGATGAAAGAGGTGTGTGTGTGTGTGTGTGTGTGTGTGTGTGTGTGTGTTTTGAGACAGGGTTTTCCTGTCATCCCAGTTGGCCCGGAACTTGCTACGTAGACCTAGCTGGCCTCAATCTTAAAGAGAGCTGCTTGTCTCTTCCTCCTGTATGCTGGGTCTAAAGGTGTGTGCCACCACTCCCAGCTTTAAGATTTGTATACATAATACAATAAAATAATCAACAAAATTAAGATAGAAAATGTAAATACTAAAAGCTAAAGATATTTTTCAGAAAACATTGTCATAACTAGCAGTGGACAAATGCAAAGATGATGAAATGAGAACCTTTGGAAGAATGATGAAATCATATCACTATAGGCCTATTCCACAAGTGAAATTTTAGCAAAAATAAAAAATATATAAAAAATTATCAGTGTGTTTGAAAGTTGAAGTTCTCTTAGTAACTGCAGAGCTAACTACAACACAAAGGTTTTGGAAGGATGGTGTGAAATGACCCTATCTTTAAGATCTTGTTGTAATCTGTAAGAGAAACAAAAAGAATTGTCTTTTAGAAATAAGGAAGTTAAAATAAATTTAGTTTACTTGTCCTTCATTTTCAGCTGAACTCAGAAATTGGTGAAAGACCAGCTTTCCAAATGGAAGTGAGTCACTCACTCTGTCATGGAAAGACAGGCAGCAGGGAAGGGAAGAGTTAATGAACAGATAGAACAGGGCAGAGGATTCAGGGTGGGCATTATATTATTAAGGATAAAACATTGTGGTCTCATGGGGTACACTGTCATGATTAAATGCCACAATTTTTTGAAAGAATCAGCACAGCACTTAGAAAATGAAAGCAGTTAGTAATTAGAAGTTCCTATTTATGATATTTCCTCACTCAAATAAGTTGATTATCTAAACATGATGATAAGGAAAACTTGGGAAAAGAATCTTTTATTAAAAAGTTCACAAAAGATACCCTATCAGTTGCTTTCGTTATTATTATAAGGCAATATTGAATTTATATTCTTTGAATTTGAATTTATATTCTTCACTGGGTGAAGAAAAATAATGAAACCCAGTGTTGTTATAAATTGTAAAAGAACACCACCGTCATAGTTAGTTGGCTTCAAAATTTATATGATAGTCACACAAAGAATAAATATTTCACTGTACAAAGAAAGCTTAAATTATACATAATTTCTAAAGTTCAAAACAAAAATGAGACACAAATGCAAGATATCATTCATTTTGTCTAAGCTCTGGTGTAATTTTCACATGCTGAGATGTAACATTGATTATTTTTTTCCTTTATATGAGTCTCTATTAATTTCTACCTTTCAAGAACAGAAACAGGAAAATGAGTAAGATATTGTGTAGAAGGCACCATGATGTGTTTTTGTTAGTAAATTTAAGCATTATCATCAAACAACAAATTTTGCATTTATAAAGATGTTTTTCCTTAGTTTTGGTGTTTTATAATAGCAAATGCAATTTTTAAAAATTCTGTGACAATTCAAAATAAAGACTAAACTATTTCTCCAAGTCATATTTGAGGAACAAAATATACCATATCTATGTTTTTTATGCCTTTTTTGCTGGAAAATATAAAATATAAATGGTGGCAGCATGCCCTTTCACTCCTAGGTAGTGATAATTCTCAACAGTATCTATAGAAATGAAATATACCTTATGCAATTTATTTAGAGCTGCTCATAACAGTATTCTAAACAACAAATATTCCAAAAGGGCCACCCTTATAAATTCTCCATGCTTTCTTGGTATACTTCTGATGAATTTTCCCTTTATATTCTAGAAAAACATCAATTGCTTACAGCTGAATATGTATGTAGAAGTTAAACAGTTATTTGGGTCGCAATAAAAATACATGTTGCCTATATACTTTAGATTTTTCATTTCTGAGTCTTATTCTTAGTTGTGCTATTTCTAATCAAAATTATTTGTAAAATAATAATCTTCAAAATTAAGAATAGATAGCAAATAGTCCAGAAAATTACTTATTCTCTCTTCGCTCCTATGCTTCCAAATTTGTGTCTGTGGTGTGTGTGTGTGTGTGTGTGTGTGTGTGTGTGCGCAGTTATGTCCATGTTGTGTGTGTGTGTATATGGAGACCAATGTGACATCAGATGTTTTGCTCTATTATTGTCTCTTTTTAAAAAATAATTTATTGAAAATTTTATACATGCAAATAAGGTGCTTTGATCAAATCCATGCCCACTCGCACAGCCTAGCCATTCTTACCTCATATTCTTATCACACCATCCTCTGAAAAGATTATTGAACTTGTGGCTAGGGAATCGGGTCGCAGACCACTTTGTCTTCTTCCATGTTGAACAGGGATGCAGGGTGAGGCAATTGGGGTACCCCTTCAGTGGGTCTATCTAAAAGACCCCAAAATTGCATAACTCTTATCTGTAGGGGCAAAAGAAAATCCTTGACTGGTGAATAGGGGGAAATGAAACAGAAGTAAAGACAAGAGTAATCAGCATTACAATTTCTAGACAGAGAACCACAAAAAAGTCAGAACAGGGAAAATTTCCAATGTTCATCTCAGAGTCCATTGGGACTTCTTGGTGAGAGCTTCCAAAAGCATTCCCCTATTGGGTTCCTCCCCATTTTTCTTTTGTCTGCCTAGGCTGGACTCTAGAGTGATGGATGCTTTCAGGCATTTTGATAGCTGTTGGAGTGGTTAGAATCAGTGTCAGTTCTCTCTCAAAGGCTTTTAGATTGGGGGAGAATGTCAGCCTCCCCTTGGGCCAAACTCTGCCACTACCAGGAGACCACTGAGCACAAGTCCCCATCAAGACCTGTGAAGAGAGAGACCGATGTGGGGAGAGGGGCCTTGGGCAGTGAGTACTGTGGGAAGAAACACCAGGGAGGCCGTGTGGGTGGACAGCTTGTTTATTATTGTGGAAGCAGAGGTTTATATATGAAAGTTTCAGGGGCAAAGAGATGGGGTTGCTTTTCTGATGGTCAAGCAGGTAGGGAGAGAGAGGGCCTTCTAAGGCTACATGGCTTTTGTCCTGTCCTTTGATCACATGACCTACAAGAGACCCGGTTAGGATTAAAGGATTAAAGACCTAATAGATTTACTTGGGGGCTGTTGAGTAAGAGTCGTATGTCAAGAATGGAGCAGGACAGTTTCCTGCTGTCCTCACTGGAAGGTCTCTGGCCTGGCCATGCTCTACATTCCAAACACTCCTGACTTAACCCAACAGGAGAAAAAATATTTATCCATCATTTTAGAACAATAGCAGGTGTCTCCCTCAGCTACAGGTGGGCACTACAATATTGAAGACCAAAATTTGAAGTCTTACATCTGAGCAGCACTTTCTGATTAGGAACATAATCATAAATGAGCATGGACTTAAGTCTAATGTCTGGGTAGTGTAATCCCTTGAATTCTTAATGAAATATACTGATTAATTTACTCTTTGGTTATACTTTCCTTCTGTGTGTTTAAGACCTCTGAATGAAATAGCTACCATCATCATGATATCAACTGTGCCTGATCACTAAACATCATCACAATTGGTCTTGTTGATTGTTGTGCTCCTTCATTAAATAGGGGCAAGCAGAGTCATTGGACCCTCACTGAAGTACCTAGCCTCTCTTCCCAGCCAACTGTAATTTGGTTCTAATCATACATGATCTCCTGGATTTGGGGAGGACTAAAGTATACAATCTTGGGAAGGCTAGGAAGAGAAGGCTTGACCCATACTGGGTAAAGGCTTTCCAGTGTGCATACCCTCTGGTCATTCATGTACCTCTGCAACCCCTCAGTTTTCTCAGTAAGGAAGCCCAGTAAATTCATTGTTTCCCGAGTAAAACTTTAATCAAATTTTGGCTTGACACTAGAGCCTTAAAAGTTAGAATAAGCATTGCCTAGTATCCTCAGGAAAATAATTCTCACAACAGATGGGAAATTTATTTGTTAATGCTATTATGTCTCATAATTATTAAGAAAAAGAAAATGAGAATGTAAAAGATGTTAAAAAGATATGGGAATGGAGATATTTTCCAAAATGGACAGGAAAAATGAGAAAGTCTAAGCAAGTTAAGAAGGTCTGTGTAGGTTTGTTATGATTATATAAAGGATAAGACAAAAATAATACACACATAATCTTAAAATTCTAAGGTCATAGTTTATCAACTAAGTTAAGAAACAAAATATATATCTGGTCAAGGTTTATCTGAGAACATTCAGTTTTTTTTTTTTTAACCAAGCCTTATCTACATAGCACATGGTAACTAAAACTATCAAACTGGCAGACCTAACCTTATTTGATGTTTAACAGACATACTTTGAGGCTTGTACTAATCTGGTTAGAGGGACTTAAAGGACAGTTTTTGCCCCTTGCCCTCCATGGTCAACTAAGTTCCCGGGGACTATGGAACATCTCTCAAAATGTCCTGTAACTGTGGTGAGTCACCTGTCCTCTTGTTCAGGAAGGCTATGGAGACCCCACAAAATGAACTTGAACCAGTGTCCAGTCTAAAAAGAGGAGGGTCAACTCAGAGGAAACATCTCCTCCATGGTTCCAAGTGAATCCAGCTATGGTGGAGCAGGACCTTTGACTTATCTTCACATAGATAAAACTGGTGGAAGAAAGTAGCCAGGGGCTCCTCCCAAGCCTGAGACCCCTGAAAACAGATCCTTAAATGACCTTAAGTGTAAAAATAAATTGATATATTGTCTTTTTTTTTTTTTTCATCTTTTTGAGACAGGGTCTCCCTGTAGCCCCAGCTGTCCTGGAACTCACTATGTAAACCAGCCTGGCCTTGAATTCACAGATATCCACTTGCCTCTGCCTCCCAAGTGCTGGGATTACAAGTGTGCACCATCACACACACCTATATTGTCTATTTTTAAAGACAATTTCTCTCATGGGGTTTTGAAGTTTTATCTCAATGGCTAGCCAACGAGTCATGAGGATCCAGCTGTCTGCCTCTTTCATTCCAGTGTGCCACCTTGTTTGGGTTTTATGTGACTGCTGGGGATCTATACTCAGTTCCTCATGTTTCAGCACAAAGTACTTTACCCACTACCCCATAAGCCATCTCCTCAGTCTCTTTGTCCTTTCTGTGAGTTTTCTTCATATCCCCATAACATTCAGGCTTCATTAGACATCATGATATTTAGAGGCAAGAAAACACACTTTAATTCATGAATTTTAGAAAATTTTATCAAATTACTCGAATTAATGATTTTCCAACATTTTTAAAATTTATTTTTACTGAATTTCTGTGTTTTTCATACAGAACATCTCAAACAATCTTATTCATCTTTATATCCCTGTTCCCACTGGCACCCTCTCATATCCCTTATCCCTCCCCCAGCTGGAACCCATATACACTGTCATCCTTTTTAAGGCCACTGTGTCAAGTTAGTGTCCCCAGATTTTCTCTAGTGCAAGTCCATCCAATTCAGTCTAGTCAGCCTATCTAGAGTCCCTTGTTTTAGGAATATCTGCTCTTCTTCTCCTAGCAGCAATCAGTTGCCAATATTTCTTCAGATAATTTGGGGTCTGCTGTTCATAGTACTCGGTTCTGTGCTGGGTTTTTGTCTGCCTGAGTTTGCATGGAGCTTGAACATGCTGATACCACTGCCATATGGTAATCATATATGCAGGTTCCCAGTAGGAATTTTTTTCCATATTTAGTCATGCACCTCCTCTCTGGCTCTTACAGTCTTTCAGACCCTCCTCTGTGAAGGTCCCTGAGCCATGGGTGGGTGAAGTTTAATAAAGGAATCCTATTCAAGGACCAGCAATATTTCAAATTCAGTTTCTTGATGCATATTTTAATGATATATTCTTTACGTTCTTATTTCCTTTTGCAGATTGATATATGCCAAGATATCCCTTCAGTAGAGGAATTTTCCCATTTATTGAATTATGTTTGACATTAGAACTACATTTTCATCCCCTTCAGGATTTATACAAGCTTTTAGGAATGTCCTCGTATGAGTGAATTTCATGAGCAAGTTGAAACTATAAATGCCTAATTATTTCAACTCAGTATAGGGACTGATTTCCTCCAGAGTTCTCATCAAAGTCTAGATGATGGCTAATTATCCCTGTCTCTTACCCATCCATATTTGTTGATGTATAGTAAATATCTAATGTCAAAATTGGTTCCAAATTCTGCTTAGAGGGTGCTGCAAAAGTTAATGTCCGGAAAACTCTTTTTTCCTTGTGGTCATCCACCCACTGTGGCTGTTAGAATCTTTCCCCCTCCTTTTTGATAAAAATCTCTGAGGCTTGAGAAACAGAATTTTTATATATGTGTCTTTTCAGGGATATATAAACTGCAGCCTCTTGTTGTCTGTATGTTTGACCAATTGTGGATTTCTTTTTTGGCCACAATCTGCTGTACAAGGAAACTTCTCTGGTGAGAATTGAGAGATGCATTTATCTATGGGCATAACAATGTCATTAGGAATTATTTTAATACAACAAAAAGAGTAGTTGGTTGTTCCCATAATAATTTTGCCACTATTGTACCCATGAGTATATTTTGTCAGGCCAGTTGCTACTGTAGTTAACAGGATTCACAGTTTGGAAATTTTGATGATTTTTTTTTTCCAGTAGCATGTATACTATCTTCTAGCACTGTGAATGTTAGCCAGTAGAGATGAGGCTCTAAACTCAACAGCGCTTTGATTTCTTCTTGTTCTATGATTCATATATGTTCATATATGTAGTGCCTTACAATGCAGCTCTTGTGGGTAATCAAGAGTAGGGGCACTGGTCAGTATTGTTTGAGGGTCTATGGAACATTTTTCATTAGCCTATGATGTCTAGAGGGGGCAATGTCACCCTGGTCAGTTACTCATGTGAAAACACAGCAATGATGATAGCATGCACAAGTCCCATACAGTAAACCAGAAATAATTTCAGAATAGACATGAGGAAGTAGGTAAGAAATTCCAAACCAACCTATGGAAGTTGTGGGTAACCAATGGCTATTGAGAGGGGCAAAGATAACCTCTTTCAAGGATGGGATTCTTGGTTGTTTAACCAGGCTTCAGCAAAAGGATGCATACTTAAGGACATTTGGGGACATTAATTAGACACTAAATGGTCTTATAAACACACACACACACACACACACACACACACACACACACGTCAGAAATTGTATGAGTGACACATAAAATTGGAAAAGTATAGTATCTATTGGTTTGTTTCCTTTTATTTTTGGGAGGGAGGGTAATCTTCCATGGCATATAGAGTCCTAAAAATTTTCTAGGAGGAGGTGAAAATAACTTCTAAGATCTCCCAAATTGAAATGTATCATGTGGAAATTACAGAAAAGCAAGCATGGTTAAATGGACATACCATATAAGTCTAGACTAATTCAAAAAGAAATCCATTTCATGGCATATCCCACATACTGAAGATATGAGGGGGTATTTCCTTTAGGTGGGACCAACAATCTTAACAGTTAATTAAAGTTGTTATACTAAAGATAAAGACTAAAAAAGAGGAACCCAGTATATCATAGGCCTAAACATGCACATATTTTTAAATTTTGAAATATAAATCCTATAAAAATTTCAGATTGTTGATATTTAATAAAGTCTTGGGGGGGAATCACTTTGAGACAAGGTCTTCCTGTAGTCACAGCTGGCCTGGATTCACTTTGGAGACCAGGCTGGCCATGAACTCATGGAGATCCACCTGCTTCTACTTCCCAAGTGCTGGGATTAAAGGCATGAGACACCATGCCTGGCTATTAAGTCTCAAACTTAAATGACAAAATGTTTAGAAATGATGCACAGCAGTCATCTACCCTATCAACAAATGAATAATTATAATAACAAATAAAATATTATTACTATTTCATAATATATGAGTTGGGATTTACTGAAAATATATAACATTCTATATCATTAATTTCTTTGTTAAATAATAGGCACCTCATATATACATGTCTGATGACTTATTTTCCATTCAGTAAAATAAAATTATGCATAATGTTTCTGTTTCAAGGCAAGGGAAAAATGACTAAAATTATAAATTATAATTCTTTAAAAAAGTTTTTAATTGATTTTTTTGTAATTTCACACAGCAATTTTTAATCAAATTTAGGCCCCCCTACCCATTCATGTCCCTCACCCCTCCACCAGATTTCATATATTATCCCACACATTTTAAATCCAATCCAGTCAAGCATTTGCACCCACATATCCTTCAGTGTAAATTTGTCCTCCAGAGTCTAGTCAGCACATCTGGAGATTATATATAAGGCATACTCTCTCTCAATCAGATCAGTAGCAATCAGTGTCTAATAGTTCTCAGTCTAGGGCTAGCAGTCACCCATTTCTCTCATCCACTATGGGCCCTTGTTTAATTGAGTAGGCATGGGTCTTGTGCTCAATGCTACCATTGCCACAATGTCACATGTGCTAGCTTCCAGTGCCCTGAAAGCCTCTGCTTTTCTGTGTTCATGAACCAGCCCTACCTCTTACAGTTTTTCTGCCCCATCTTCCACTATGGTCCCTGAGCTGTGGGTGGGTGAGGGTCAATGTAGGAGTCTTATCCTGGGACAAGTACTGAAGTCTAATTATTATTATTATTATTATATTTAATTTTACTTTCCCCATGTACTCCTTGACTGGCATGGCTATGACACTTCCAGTTAACACTTCACCCCTTCCTCCAGCTCTTACATTCTTTCTGCCAAACACTTCTGCAAAAGTCTCTGAGCACTGGAGGGGGTGAAAGGTGTGGGATGATCATCCTCCTTTGTGGCAAGGCACTGAACTTTTGGGTCTCTGTATCATCTGTTTTCCATGGTCATTGACACATTTCAATGGGATTACATCTACTATAAAAACATTAAGAGCAATAAACAAGAACATCTAAATGGTGGCTGCTCTAATAACAACTTATAGGCGTCAAACACAAATGCTTGGATGGTACTTTAGTTGGTACATCACATCCATCTAACAAAACAATCCACTGGGGCCTATATCTTCCCCTAGCACAGGGAGTTAGCCTTAACTACAGTGTCAGGTATGTGTTCCACCTTTAGGAGTGGTCAATACATCTAATAAAAAATTTATTGGTTGTACATATACTAGATGTGATGCTATTGCACCAGCTGAGCATCTTGTTTGGCATGTTGATAGTGCAGCATGAAGAGTCTGTTTTGAGCAAAATATAAGGGTTAGTTCCCCCTCAGCCATCTGCATGTCAGCTTCTGGCACTCTGAGAGCTAGAATGTCAGGGAGTTTCCAGCTTAGTCCAAGATTGGTTTCTCCCTCTCCAGTACTACATCATGTGCTGTCTTCTTCAATAGGATTTAATCGTTCACTTCTGGTGAATCACTAACATTATTAGCAATAGCCTTTATTGTTTTGGAGACTTCTAGGGCTCCTCTGGACAACAGCTCATGGGGGTGGAGGGGAACCACCTCCAGTGCTGAGATTTTCATTTAATAACTGTATGGCTTCTGGTAGGGCTTTCTTCTATCCCTGTAGGGTTACTTCTGTGCTTGACTTATTTTTTTTTCACTGTAAAATATCAGTGATTATACTTTACTACTGTAGGATTCAAGGTATGCATGATATTTTTCTAGTAATAGCCTTTTATTTTGGTTGG
>NW_008359214.1:4309521-4312897 GCF_000622305.1 Nannospalax galili
TACTACTGTAGGATTCAAGGTATGAATGATATTTTTCTAGTAATAGCCTTTTATTTTGGTTGGTAAGGACTATGTACAGCTTTCTAAAATTTATATTTGCACATTATGGCAAATGTTCACATGGATGAACTGATGTTCTTTGAGCAAAAACTTCTGTGCTTGACTTATTTTTTTTTCACTGTAAAATATCAGTGATTATACTTTACTACTGTAGGATTCAAGGTATGCATGATATTTTTCTAGTAATAGCCTTTTATTTTGGTTGGTAAGGACTATGTACAGCTTTCTAAAATTTATATTTGCACATTATGGCAAATGTTCACATGGATGAACTGATGTTCTTTGAGCAAAATATTAGAAATCTTCTACTGTCAATTATTTGAGATCACTGATATTTTATTAGATTCAAAAAGGTAATCTAAAATCTCTTTTCTTCAAATGACACCCTGTAACCTGAAGATTTATAAAGGTTTTCTGTGAATCATATGACGTGCTTTGTACAAAAAAACTTCATGAATTCAATATCCTAGAAAAGTTACTATACAAGGAAAAAAAATATGGTGTCACAAGTTTTATTTTTACATATGAGATTTTAATTATAACTTCTGCATCAAGACATACAATTTGCTCAGTTTTATAGAACAACCAAGAGAAAGATACTAAATATGTGTCCTGCTATGTGATAGAGTAGAGTGAGTTTTGACTCAGCCTTAGTGTCTTTTGGGAAATGACATAAGGAACTTTGTTCACACTTTTACCTTTATTTCCTGATTGATGCAATGCTACAGCTGGAGACAAACTTCTATTTAACCCACTTTGGTTAAATACATATATTGTACTTAGGGATAGCATTCCACCCTCATGGACTATAGATGACCTAAAAAAATTTATTGAATTTTTGTGTATTTCATATAGAACATCTCAATCAATCTTAATTATCTTTATACCCTCCTCCCCACTAGCACCCTCCCATAGCTCTCCCACTGGGATTCATAATTCTGTCATTTGTGTTAAGGTCCATCATGTAAAGTTAGAAATGATTCTTCTATATGCTTTTGTAAGTGACTCCATTATTGCACAAAATTTCATATACTTCAGTCCTGAGATAGATTCCACATTCAAGTGTGTTGTTCATTCACCTGTGGTGATGAATGTAAATACACATGTGTATACATATGAAACTCTGAATATAAATATGTGTATACATCAACCTGTCTCATTAAACTTTTTTTTTTCTTCTGGATCTTAAAATATTGTGACAATTTTTGTCAACTAATTTCCATGGGACATGCTGAATTTAAAAATCAATAAGTTAAGTACACCACAAACTCATGGAAAAAGCAAACTACTGAAGATTCTTCTTTTGATGTGAATAGTTCAATGCTTTCTGTTATCTTTAACTAGTTCTCTACTACTAAGCTGCAATAACTAATTGAGTAATATGACTGTGTGTGAGTGCAGTTGAATGGGAGAATGCGTTCAGATGAGAGTGTTTCAGTGAGTGCAAGTATGTGTGTGTCATAGGGTATGTGCAAATGTCAAGTTGAGTGAATGTTTGATTGTGTTATTTGCATGAGTGTGAGAGTTTGATTGTGTAATTGTGTGTGTACAAATCTGTGAATGTGAGTGTAAAAATATGTGTGTGTGTGTAATTGTGTGAGCATACATTACTGTGTGTGGATGACATTACAACAATGTGAGGGTGTATGTGTACATAAATATGAATGAGTGCGTGACTGAGTGTGTGTGACTGTGTGCCCCTAAGTTTGATAGCTAAGTGAATATGCAAGTGTGTGTTGATGAAAAGTTGTGAGTGTATATGAGGGTGTATTATTGTGTTAGTGAACCTGTGTGGGAATGTGTAGGAGTTTGGGTGAGTGTGGGTGTGTCTGAGACTGTGAGTGTGAATTAGCATATGAGTGTGTGTATGCCAGTAGGTGTGAATAGGAGACAATGTGAATGAGATAGAGTATGTGGGTGTGCAAGTGTATGAATGTGTGTATGTGAGTGTTCATGAATTAGGGCATGTGAATGTATGAATGCTCGCTAATGTGTACGTGCCTGAGTGGGTATGAAAGTGAGATTATGTCGGAGTGTGTGTACTTGTCTCTGCAAGAGTATATGAATGTGTTTGAGAGTCTGTGTGTGATTGTGTGAGCATGTTTGTGTGTCAGAGTGTGAATGTGTGAGTTTGACTACATTAATTACATTCTATCAGCATAATAAATTTTAAAACCGTGATCCATCTCTAGACTGTTCCTTTTACCATTTGAATACTGTCATAGATCCATCCTTAAGAATATAAATCAAAAATATAAAAGAACTCGTATATGCAAAATTGAGTGACCCTCAAATGTTTTATGCTAATTGGTACATTAAATTGATTGGATAGCATTTATTTCATTTTCAGAGAAGAGTTAGATCTAGAGAGCCGATCTGTGGTGACAATGTAAGGTGGGAGGCAAGGACATGAGCAATAAGGGAAAGTAAGGCAATTTTTGTCTCATAAATTGTTTACAGTGGTGGTCGAAGCGTTATAAGCATATTGATTTACGTAGAACTGTACTTACTATTCTTTCACAATAGCATAGGGTAAAGCAAAAGTGAAGATAATTTACTCACACTTTAAAAAGCAAAATGTAGGGCTTGTAAAGATAGGTCAGTGGGCAAACATGCTTGCTACTAAGTCTGCCGAACTAAGGTTGATCCAGGGAACCACAGAGTGGGAGAGAACAGACTTCAGCAAGTTATCCTGACCTCCTATTTATAGATTTTTGGGATGTATCTAGTTCAGTTTAAAAACCAATTGGGTAAAAATATTAAAAATTTAGTTAATATTTCTATTTTAGATTTAATTATGGACCCAAGATATTTAGTGAGCATACATTTCTGCTGCCTAAATTTCTTATTATAAGCAGTATTGCAAATCTATGCATACTCAGTAATTTTGCATCTTGGGAAAATTGAGTCATAAGCAAAGCTATGTCGAGTAGCTTTAAGTCCTAAGCACATTATCTTGGGCTAATCAGTTATAGTAGGACGTGTTTCATTATTTCTTATCTACAGTTTCTAAGATTAATAATATAACTTAGGATATAAGGTAATCTTCCCATGATCTGTTTGAATAAACCACATATTTGCACTGTACTTCAAGAGAAGGCTTTTGCACTAGAAAATGTAAAATGTTGTAAAATTGCTTTTGAACTAACAACCAATTTTTCTAATAAGATTTTAATCTTCGATGATAGATTTTGTTCTGTCATAAACACCCTACAGAGTTGATAAATTGGATAAACTTTAATGTTTGTTAATATAAGAATTTTTAAACAGTGTTCTTTAAATGTAATTTGATTTTTTTCTGAATATTATTTTAAAA
>NW_008359214.1:4312925-4324671 GCF_000622305.1 Nannospalax galili
AAGAAAATTAAAATGCCATATTTTTAGGTGGAGTTTTTTTTCTTATGTGACAACTAATGTTTTGTCCTTAAAGTTTGGATATATTGTTTAAATAAAATCTTTTATAAAATTTGAAAACATGGTATCAAAAATATATATAGGGCTGGAGAGATGACTCAGTGGTTAAGACACTAGCTGCTCTTGCAGAGGACCCAAGTTCTATTCTCAGAATGCACATGGCAACTAACAATTTCCTGTAAGGCCAGCACCAAGGTATCTGACTCCCTTTTCTGAGCTCCACAGGCCTTCTATAACACGGGTGCACTTACATACAGGTAGTCAATACACTCATACACATAAAACAAAAATAATAACTAACTTTTTAAGAAAGCACTGCAGTATGACTTCCAGAGGATATCTCTGATTTGCCATAGCAAGGAACTGTGCAGAAGCTGAGCTGAAGAACAGAACCCATAAGAATTACAAGGTCAGAAAAAATATCATAATGGAGCAGTGCAAAGGTGAATGAATGAAGGATTTCAATGTGTGATTTTGCATATTGAGAACATGCGGAACAAACCTTTGTTTTCAGAATCACAGTCTAACATCTTGGCTTTTGTCACAAAAAATGGGGAAACTATGCGGCATTTACTTTTGCCTAGCTTATGTATTTTTTTTCCTTCTTGTTCTAGAAGCTGTTATTGTTCTTCACATATCATTATATAGCCATGTCTGTTCACTTTCATCATTTTCCAGGTGTCTTTATTATGGATTTATTTGTTTATGGAACTATTTTAATGGAATAAAAATAAAACCTAATTTATCTGCATGTGAATTCATCAGTTTGTATGTCTCCAAGTACAATAGAGATCATGTCAAATTTATGTTTCTATTTTAATCCATGTACATTGCTAAACTTCTGATATAATATTTTGAAAAGATTTTAAGAACCAGGACTGAAGAGATGGCTCAGTGGTTAAGAGCACTAGTTGTTCTTGCGGAGGACCCCAGTTCAATGCCCAACACATACTCACAAGGCGGCTAAGAAACCTGTGTAACTCCAGTTCCTGGGCATCTGACACCCTGTTTCTGACCTTTGTGGGCATTTTGTGACACAGGTGTACTTACACACATGCAGGAAATACATTCATACACAGAAAATAAAATTTAAAATAACATTTACAAAAAAAGATTTTTTTTTTTTTGTCCTTTTGAGACACGGTCTCCATGTAGCCCCAGGTGTCCTAGAACTCACTATGTAGACCAGGTTGGCCTGGAACTCACAGAGATCCACATTCCTCTGCCTCCCAAATGCTGGGATTAAAGGCATGCGCCACCACGCCCAGCTAAAAAAGATTTTAAGAAGCAAATAATATCCAATAATTAAATTAGGACACAAAGTTTATCTTAACTAATAAAATTAGCTCAAATTATTGTATATTAATTACTAGTTTTCTTTGGTTTAGAACCCTGTTTCAAGCCAAGGAGATGTCTCCCTGGGTAAAGGCATGTATTGCCAAGATGAGAACCTGAGTTCGATCCTCAGGACTGACTTGGTTGAATGGAAAAATTCATGCCTACAAGTTGACATCTGACCTCTCCATTCATGGCATGAGAAGCATGAGCCTCAGCTCCTCCAAACAAATAATGAAAATTTTCGGTATGCTCACATTTTCACAAATATAGTATATAATTTTTTAAAAAATTTTATGTATATATTTCCCGCATGCATGTAAGTGCTCTAGCGTTGTTCAATGCCGATGGAGGTCAGAAGAAGGTGCAGGATCCTCTGGAACTGGAATTAATTATAGACTCTTGTCAGCAACCACATGGGTGCTGGGAATCAAACCTGCATCCTCTGCAAGAGTAGCCAGTTTTCTTAATTCCTCAGCCATCTCTCCAGCCCCAACAGTATTGTTTTTATTACAAATAATATTACAATGCAATAAATGACCAGTTTTGAAAATTGATACTCTCTGATAAATCAGAATACACTGGAGTGACATAATGTACCTGGCATTTGATTCTGCTGATAGATTTTAAAGTTTATTAACCTAAATATCTATCTTATAAAATTAACTACTAGCATTCAGAACTTAACACAATTTGGAAACTATAGAATAAAATGAAGTTGAACTACAACTAGATTGTAACAGGAATAACAATTTGTTCTTGATTACCAGACTAAATATTTTTCTTAAGAATCTTAAATAGCAGACTGGGCATGGTAGCACATTCCTTAAATCCCAGCACTCAGGAGGTAGAGGCAGGTGGATCTCTGAGTTCAAGGCCAGCCTGGTCTACATAGTGAGTTCCAGGCCAGCTGGGCCTACTAAAACACCAAAAAAAAAATTTTTTTTTCTTGTTTCCCCAGTCTTTGTGTCTCTGTCAAAAAATTTTAGGTGAAACTCACAGCATGCAGTGTAGTGAATAGGTCGAGTTTGCATTAGAGATTCAGGTACAGGAAGAGCTGAACAGTGGACAATGGTCAGAGAGAACTGTGCTGGATCTACATTTTAGGCAAGCTCTGTGTTATTCTAAGGGATTTCTAGAACAGACAGCTTTTTCTAAGATACTATACTGTCTAGATATTTGGCAGTTCTGTTTGGATTGACTCTTACAGGAGGGAGTAATGGTATGTCTTTGTCCATTATCAGAATGTCTCTTAGTATCTAGTGATTTTACGGCATTTGGTAGTCTTGGGAATAGCCTTAGATGGTCATTACTGAACTTCCAAGCACTTCAGGATATCATGGCTTTTCAGGGGCCAATTACATCACTTAAGTACCATTCTTTTAGCCAGTAATTAATACACTGCTGTCTCAGTTCTTTACAGGTTATTTGACTCTAAAGAAGGGGATCAGCCTCAATGTCCTCCAAGCTTGCTGAAATCTAACTAGCTAAGAGATAGTATAATCTGAATGACTAAAACATTGTTGCATACCATACATATATATGTGTGTGTGTGTGTGTGTGTGTGTGTATGTGTACACATGTACATGCATGTAGGTGCAAAGGGGCTCCCAAGGGGTTATAACAAGAAACTGAAGTGGAAAGATGATTTAGATATTCAAGGAAAACTAATAATGATGATTTTGTTAATGACACTACATTAAATAAGTGTTCAAAATCATAAGCTCTTTTTGTTTTTTACTTTTATTTCATGTTAGGAAAAACATGTATTTTTTGATGGAAAAAGAACATAACACTTGTGGAAGACAGAATAATAATTCCTCAAAGACTTCCCTATGTAATCCTTGGGAAAGTGTGACTAGGTTAATTTAACAAATTAGGCTTTTTGGAAGGGATAAAGTTAGAGACCTAAGGAGAATAAGATTGCCATGAATTATTTGCATCAGCTCAATAAAACAATGAATGCCTGTAATAAGAAAAGATGTGTGAATAGAAGCAGAATCCGAGACTAATATGAAGACATTCCCTTGCTGGATTTGAAGGTAAAGATCAGGACCTAAGTCCGGCAGACAACTGCAAATAGGGCAAGGGTATAAACTTTCTCCTAAAGAAGACAGAAGCAAGGCAACCACGTGACCACTTTGATTTTAGCTTAAGAAATAGGAAGCCCATTTTAGAAGTATGTCCCCTAGAAGAGTAGAAAATTAAATTTGCCTTATTCAGCTCACTTAATTTGCTGCAATTCAGTTAGAACAGCTATAAGAATGTAAAACAATCCTGCATGATTTTGCAAAAAAAAAAAAGTGCTAAATTTCAACTCATCTGATATAACAAAGTGACTATGAGAATTGTCTCTTAACTTTTATAAAAATTTTTAAGTCCAATTTCATGTTTTAACCTTGGGGTAGGATTGAAATTTGATGAAAATAAGCAAAAAAATCAGTTTTTCAGATTATTCCATTTTAACGTATTCAAATAGTTTATCTTGATGAAAAACTTTTGATTATTCAATGGTAGTGATGAAATCTATTCTACTTAAAAAAAAAACTTACTCTTCCCTTAAAGGAGTAATACTAAAAAAACCAATACTGTAAGTAAATATATAGAATCTTTGTGATTATACATTTTTTCTTTAATAATTTTTTACTTGTCTATGTTTTTAAGATTGGTATTGACCTACTTTCTCTCTTCTGTTGCTATTACGGTGAAAAATTATGATAGCTATTTATTCTGAAGTAGCTTTTTTTGTTTTGTTTTGTTTTGGAGGCAGGGTCTCTCTATAGCCCCTGCTTTTCTGGAATTCTATATGTAGACCAGGCTGGCTTCGATCTCACAGAGATTCACCTGCCTCTGTCTCCCATTGCTGGTGTTAAAGGCATGTGCCACCACACCCAGATCTTAAATGAGATTGCTTGCCTCATTTCTTTCCCAGCACATTTTGTTTTCTTGGTATATACAAGGGGTACTGATTTTTGTATGTTCACTTTGTACCATGCCCTTTTGATCAGCTCTAGTTTTCTGGTGGAGCCTTTGGAATCTTTTATGTATTACAGTATCACCACATGTGTAAAGGGAATAGTTTGACTTATTTTCCTTTTTGTATTGCTTTTATTTCCTCCTCTTGTTATATTTTTCTAGCTAAGACTTTGAGCACTATTTTAAATAAGAAGGGACACAGTACACAGTCTTGTTTCTGATTTTAATGAAACTGATGCCATTTTCTTTTCTCCATTTAGGACGCTGGCTATGTGATTGTCATACATAACCTTCATTATGTTGAGATATGCTCTCTTTAGTGCTAGACTCTCTAAAGCTTTTTCCCTGAAGTCACATTGAATTTTTTTCAAAGGCTTTTATTGTATCTATTAATATGATCATGTGATTTTTGCATTTATGTCTATTTGCCTGATTTATTAATTTATCAACTTATGTTGGATCAACCCTGAAATCTCTAGAAAAAAGCCAACTGATTATGATGGATGATCTTTTGTTGTATTCCTGTATTTGGCTTGCAAATACTTTGTTGCATCTATATTCATCAATGATATTGGTCTACCATCTGTTTCATCTGTTGTGTCTTCATGTGGATTTGATATCAGAATAATGTTAGCTTGATAGAATGAATTTGGAAGTATTTCTCATTATTCTAATTTTAGGAGTAATTTAGAAAGTATCAGTTGTAGCTCTTCATTAAAGGTCTAATTCTGCTTTTATCTGTTCTGGACTGTGCCTTTCTTTGTGGGGAGGGGGATCTGGAAATATTTATTCCTGCTTAATTTCCTTGCTTAAATTATTGTTCTTCCCTTTGGCATAGATCAGTGTTTCAGCTGTACCTAGATATGCAAACATTTCTTTTAGGTAGGCTTTCCTACTTAATGGAATCTATGTATTTAAAATGTTATTTTAAGATTTCCTGAATGTCTTTGGTATCTATTATAATGTCTCCCAGTTTATTACAATTTTATGAATTTGTGTCTTATTTCATTTTCTTAGTTAATTTGGCTATGGGTTTATCAATCTTACCTTTCTTCCTTTATTTACCTTTATTTTTATGTGTATGAAAAATACATAAAGTGTTTTGCCTGTGTGCATGCAAATACAACTGTGTATGTAATGCCTGTGAGGCCAGAGAAAGGGGTCTGATCCCCAGGAACTGGAGTCACGCTGGTTGTTAGCAGACATTACATCCTGGGAACCAAATCTGAGTCCTTTGCAAGAGGGGTCAGTGCTCTTAACCACTGAACCTTGTTTGTCTTTTCCAATAACAAACTCTTTGTTTCACAGATTCTTTAAATGTATATTTTTCTTGCTGTGTGATTTCTTGCATTTCATCAATATATGCCCTAATTTTGGTTAAAGAGTTCTACAATGGAAAGATTAAATCTTTGGAAAAAGTGATTGAGGAAGATATTAGAAGATGGAAAAATCTTTTACACACTTTTATTTGCAGAATTTATAATAGGAAACCACCAACCACTGAAACAAATTTACAGATTCAATGGAATCCAATCAAAATCCTCATAATATTCTTCATAGAACATGAAAGAAAAGAAAGTTTTAAAACACACACGGAAGCACAAAACATAGACAGCAAGCCTGATCAAAAAAGAATAATGCCTGAGGTACCACCACACCTGGTCTGAAGTTATACTAGAGAACCACAGTAAAACAAAAGAAAACAAAACAAAATCAGCATGCCACTGACACAAAAATAAAGATGCAGAACACTGAAATAGAAGACAAGATGCAGACACAAGTCCATGCAGTGACAGCTGCCTGATTTTTAACAAAGACAAAAAAATAAAAATAAACACTGGAAGAGAGACAGCATCTTTAGCAAACCGCTCAGGAATTAATGTCAACAACTGACAAAGGGGAACTCGTGGAATTAAAAGCTTTTGTGCTTCTAATGAAGCTTTCAAGTGAAGTGGAAGCCCACATGGCAGGAGGAAACCTTCACCAGCTATATGCCTGGTAGATAATTAATATTTTGACTATATGAAGAACCCAGAAACAAAGCATCAAGAAATCAAGCAGCCCAATAAAAAAACGAGCTTTAAATACGGACAGAGAGTCTTTAAAGAAGAAATATAAATAGCTAATAGATATTATATAAAGGGTTCACATTCATTGTCATTAGAGAAACGCATATAGAAACTTCTTTGACATTTCATCTTATACCAGTCAGAATAGCTAAGAGTAAGGAAGCAAATGAGAGCAAGTGGTTGCAAGGATATGAGGAAAGGAGAAATCTTAGTCACTGTTAGAGTACCAAGTAGTAAGGACCCTTGGAAAACAGCAGTTCTTCCAAAGGCTAGAAATAAATCTACCATATGACACATCTGTACTGCTCCTGCGCATATACCCAAAGGATTCCATTTTTTTACTATATGAGATACTTGTTCATTTATTTTCATTGCTTGTCTATTTACAATAGCTGGAAATAGAAACACCAGATGTCCATCAGTTGATCAATGGATAGCAAAATGTAGTGAATATGTTCAATGGTATATAATTCAGCTTTAAAAATATAATTATGACATTTTCAGGTAAATGGAAAAAACTGGAAAAAAAAAACTTACACTGAATGAGATAAACAAGATCCAGAATTGTAGATTCAAATATTTAAATTTGTATGTTTTCCTTGGAGTACCTGTAGAAAACAGGAAATTAAAATGTGTTATATGGGTGGATAAAAGAAGTTAAGGGAGGAGGACAGAAGGGCACAGGTGTATGAACTGGATACAGAAATATATTAGTTACTTTATTGTTGTTGTGATATAATAGCAGAACCAAAAGAAGCTTATAGAAGAAAGAATTTATTTTGGGCTATGGTTCCAGAGAAGTGTCATATGGCAAGGAAGGCACAGATGCAGTCAACCAGAACAAGATGTTGAGTGTGTTGTCCCTCTCCTGCAGGAAGCAGAGAGAGCCAACTGGGAATGGAGCAAGGCTATGAACTCTCAAACCTCTCCCTACTCAAGTACCTCCAGCAAGATGCTAACTTCTAAAGGTTCCATAACCTCCCCAAACAGTGGTACCCACCTGGGACCAAATATTCAAATATGTGAGCCTATGGGAAACATTTTCCATTTAAACCACTACAGGGAATAATGGATGAGAAAGTTCAGCATGGAGGACAATGAGAGAAAAGGGAAGAAGAGGTTATAGGAGAGGAATAAAAAAACTATATGGAAACCTATTACTAAGTTTTCATATTTCTACAAAATAATTTAATTGAAATTACCATATTCAGAGGAATAATGCTCATCTCAAGAAGTTATAGGTTATCAAATAAATAACCTATGTTCAGGCTTGGGATACCATTCTTCTAGTTGTTGGTATGGTGAGAGTCTTCCAAAGCTTTCCCTAAATGAGTGCAGAGAATAAGTAACTATATGGTCCACAGCCCAAAATGGGATGTCGGTATCTACCTCCTCACTCTCAACACTCAGGGGTGGAAATATGGTAAGAGCCAGAAATTTGGGGTCGGTACTGTTGAGAAGTAGTGTCTTCAGGACATGGTAAGGTCATTACACTCATGAACTGATAGCAGCTGTGATTAACTACATGAACTGTGTGCAAGTTCAAGTGAGTCAACATTCCAGCATTGATAGGGGAGGATCACATGAGACCCGAAAGCTGTGGCAAGAGCTACTGGTTTTGATGGATGCTAGAGGAGGTTTTTATCAGGGGTGTGGCCCATAGTAGGTTGTCCATACTCTAGTGGGAGGTACCTCATACCCATTTGTGTATGAGCAGCACTAATTAGAATATGTGTTAGAAATTATTGGACATAAATTTGGGAGTGGGTTTTGAGAGGCAGTCTGAGAGGAACTGGAAAGTGGGACTGGAGTTAGAAGTGAAATTATCAAAAATAAAATTTTAACTGTATGATGTCATCTGTTGTCTTCTAAACACAATTTTCACTTTAGTTTTTCCAAATTCAGTTTGTAACCATATTTTTACATAAACTAGTGGTGGAATTTTAGGCTAGCATGATAATGCAGTATTTTCACAGCAACTTTGCTTTGTAAAAGTAGCCTTCAATTTAGAGTTATTGAAAGACTTGGGCCAGGTATGGTGGCCCACACTTGGAATCCAGGCAGAAAGATTGCAGATACATCAGCCTCGTCTGCACAAGAAGGTTCAGGCCAGGCAAGAATACATAGTGAGAATCTGTCTCCGGCATCCCATACACAGAGCAGAAGACGACTTGAGAGTCTTTGAAGCTCATCCGAAGAAAAGGTGCTAAATAGAGAGCAGTTTTGTATTGATTCGGAGACTGCAAGACAGCGCTTATCTCCCTTGCTTCTTGCTCGTCGTCATTCGAAGGTTAGGGGCAGCACTGTGAAAAGTTGAAGCCACATGATGCTTATGTGTTACAATTTGAATTAATGAAACTTAAATGGATAAGTGTGTTTTAGGGATTATGAGAGATATTTCAATTTCTAGAAGCCAACTATTGAGATGGGAGTGGTGGCACACACCTTTAATCCCAGCACTCCAGAAGCAGAGTCAGGCAGATCTCTGAGAGATCCAGACCAGCCTGGGAAGGTGTACTAAGGAAGCTACAGGTCACTCGGACTTTATAGTGAGACTGTCTTTAAAATAAGCAAAAGAAATGCAAATAAATAAAATAAAATAAAATAAAAAACACCTACTGAATCATTCTTATACATGGGGTGACAATGTATTAGTTTTATAATTAGTTGTAGCTGAAATATAATTGTGATTGAAATATGAAGATAAAAGCATATCAAAATTGTAATGTCTATGATGTTTGAATGAGCTTGCAGCTCTGGTGAATTAGAGAAGCACACATCTTCTGAACTCTGTTTTCTAACTTCAGGTATTCTTGCATGCTGTTTCAACTAATGAATATAATGTACAATGATCAAGTCAGTGTAATTAGCATGTTTGTCACCACATTGCTTTATTTTGGAAGCAGGAAAATCCTTTCTTTCAACAATTTTCAAATAATCAATGAAAGTGTTACTATCTTTAGGTTAAATTCAATCATGGGATCCATGTATTTTTTAGCTACATTTTAAATTAGTATTTTTAGCAATAATAACTTGTACAATTCTGCATGCTTAGAGATGTAACTTTGGAAACAGTAACTGAATATCTGAATGTCTAAGAAATTTTTACCTTTCAAAATCTTCCTAGATGACAATGGGATAATATTTCTTAAATTACAATACTTTACCAAGTAATGAAATTCAAAGTGGTTACTTTTATGCCTCCTTTAATAAATATCCAGGATTGCTCATGAGTGAGAGAAGACAGCTAAGCCTCCACTTACACTGTCAATTCTTATCATCTTCCCTAAAATTACTAAGTCAGAACTTGTAGCTTTCATAAATCACATATATAGAGAGACTAAAATATTGTTTTTATCTCTTTACATAATTTGTACCTATTTTTGCTTACTGTAAGTTTTATTTTGCAGTAAGCAGTCACAAAAAGTTTATATTTTGTATTTTTATATGTGAAAAAGATGAAGTATGTGCAATTGTAAAAGATATTCACTGACCTTCTGTTTCTAAGATGCTATTTCATTAATCTTCACCATCCAGTATAAATAGGATTCATCCATTATACTAAGGTTTCCGCAACCAAAAGTATAAAATGTCAAGCAGTTTTTAACCTTAGGAACATGAGTAAGGACACTCAATCTCAGTTTATGTGCTCAGAATTCCTTATAATTTTAACTTTTTCCTAGGAAATCCTCATATACTTTCCACAGGCCAGTAAGAATACTCAAGAGAACTTGTTATACTTCTTAGTTTTGTATTATTTGCCTTATAAGTGGTAAATAATTTCCATTTAAATTTCACAACTGCATATGTTTCTAGCTCTAATTTCTCTCCTATATTGAATCCTTAAATTTTTTGCTCAGGTTTAATACTAAATTTTGTCATTCTATAATTAATATTCCCTAACATAATGAATCAGTTTTCAAGGTTGGAAAGTCTCATGTATCTGGGTATTCCTCCTGTATTAAGAAGTGTAAATGGTATTATGTAATCCTGTCTTGCTTTCAAGGACTCAGTCTTCTGCTGAGAAGATGCTTCTGTCACTGTATTACCATGGTCCAACTCTTCCCCCATTAGTCGTTTTATATCCCTGATGTGCAGGAGTTTCTTAGAAAAGCCTTATTTGCCAGTTTTTGCAGCCTCTGTATACAGTGTTTGACTAGCTACTTAGGCTTTCTTGAAGTTCAAAATTTTAAACCAGATTAAAATAGATAAGCTAACACATGCAATTGGTCTCATGTAATTGTTTCCTCTTAGTACTTAAAATCCACTAATTCTTCAGGATCTGAATTTGGTATGCTAATTCTTCCTTAATTATAATTATTCCAGAATCTATTTCCTTAGGAATATTTCAAATTTTCTTATTGCATATACATATATATATATATATATTTGTTTAGTTAATTCTGTGTATTTGTGTGTATCTGTGTGTGTTTGTGTGTGTGTGCATGTGTGTGTGTATGTGTGTGTGTACAAGTCACAGCATGCCTGTGGAAAACAGAAGACAAGTTAAAGCACTCAGTTCTGCCATTCCACTGCGTGTGTGTCTTAGGGATTCAATTCATGTCAACAGGCATTGTGTCTAATCATTCAAGCTGCCGCACCTTCCCATTCTTCAGAATACTTAAAAATTTGTGTATTTATATTTATGTGTATGAGCGTTTTGTTTCTTTGTATAGAATTGTACCACATGCATGAAGTGCCCAGCGATAACTGAGAGCGTTAGATTTCCCAAGGACTAGAGTTAAGTTCTTTAGTCACTATGTGGGTGCTGAGAACCAAACGGAAATCGTCTGCCAGAGCAGCCAGTGCTCTCAGCCCATGTGCAGAGTGATCTCTCCAGCCCCAGAACATTTTATTATGTAGAGTCCATTATCGATTTTCTCTTAGAAAAATTAGTATCTAATTGCATTCACAAGGCAAAAATAATGTGATATATGTAATTAAAGGTTAAGTGATATTCAATACAGCAAGTAAAATACCGCATACTTGATACAAAAAGTAATGAATGAAAATTAAGCTTGACTATAAGTGACTAAGAAAAATATTAGTACTTATCATGCATTTTATGATAAAATTGATAATGTATGATAGTGTTACATCTAAGTCATTTAAAAAAATTATGCATGCTTGCATGTAAAAATTTATATACATACACATTAAATGTGAAAAGTTGTCTCGTTTCATAGAAATATCAATAAAGAATAATATGCGATAAAAATTCTAAGCCAAGTAAACTTCCAAAGTTGAGTTATTTTAATGTCTGATAATTTATTCATGACCTGTAAATACTAAGCTGTTCCCAGAAATAT
>NW_008359214.1:4324868-4348999 GCF_000622305.1 Nannospalax galili
CATTGAGAACTACTAATAGCTTTACTTTATCTTAGAATAGAAAGTTGGCATTAGGCAACCCAAAGTTACTTATTCTCTGCATTTTGGTTCATTGTGGATCTGTCTAGTAGCTTCCATCTGCTGCAAAGAAACTTCTTTGATGAGACAGATAAGCTTCTTTTCTGTCAGTATAAGTATTCAGAAAACAATTCGTCATTATATTGGCTTAAGAAAATGGTATTATTAGGTTGTTCTCTAGGATGTATGACCACTCTAGCCATCAGTACTTGGCTAAATTTACAGTATCAGACATGAATTCCATCATATTGCACAGGCATTAAGTCCAATTATACTTCTGTAGTCTACCATCAAGATAAAAAGTGCCAGGGCTGGAGAGATGGCTTAGCTCAGAGTACTAGCTGCTCTTGCAGAGGACCCAGGCTGAACTCCCAGCAGCCACATGGGAGCTAATAACTATCCTTAACTCCAGTTCCTGGGGATCTGACATCTATGGGCATTGCACAACTTGGGTGTACTTATATACATACAGGCAATATAGTCATATACATAAAATAAAAACAATAAATAAAATTTTTTTAAAATATAAAAAGTGTCACTAATGCACCATGGGGAATATGTGGTCCAACCTGCCATTGTTGATTTTCTTAAGCTTTACACTTGCTGAGGACTACTGATTAGTTTTTTCCCTTGAGTATTGGCACATCATTTTCCAATATTATGAGAGCTAGTCCTCAGTGAGGAAGCTTATATGTCAGTTCCAAGTATATTCTTTCAAGTTTTGTGTCTTCAATGTAGAGTCTAAAGAAATAGGGAATTATATTCAAATTCTGACAGGCAATCAAGGACAATGACTACAGTCTATACTGTTTGAGAGGTATTTTGGAAACCCCTGATCAACAAATGGAAAGCAGATTTCTCATGCTTGGCACTAGGGCTTTTGCTAAATAGGCTGCAGCTTTTTGAGAAAGCAATTCCACCCCATGTGGCAGAACTCAATTTAAATTGTATATAAATTTATATATACATACAATTATATTATATATGCATATATAGATACATGTATATGCACATATACATATAATACATACATGCATTTCTATTACTTTTTCAGTGAATTTTTGTTCATTCATCATAATCATATTTATATCCTTTCCTCTATTTGCATCTCTCCCCAATAACCTCTCTGCTGGGTTTCATGCATTCTGTCAACATGTTAAGGCCTATTGAGTCAAGTTTGTGTTTCCTGATGGATGTCCCTTGGTATGAGTTCATTCACTATAGCCTGGTCATTTTATCTCATGTCCCTCCCTTAAAGAAAACCAACTCTCCCTCAACCAGCAGTGATGAGTTGCCAACAGTTCCTCAACTAAGGCCAGGGCTTCTTACCTACTTCCCCTCTTCTATGTTGGGCTTTTGTCTGGTTTGAAATTGAATGATTCTTCTGCATGATGACAACTCCATTGCTGTAAGTTGATATGAACAATTCCCAGCTACCAGAAAAACTGTTTCCCTGTGGTCATTCACTATCCTTGAGTCTTAAAGTCTTTCCACTGCCACTTTCACAATGGTTCCTGAGATCTGCATAGCAGAAGTTTAATATAGGAATCCTATCCAGAGACACACACTTTTCGGTTTTATATTTTCTACATACTGGCCAATTGTGGCTTTCTGTGCTAATCACCATCTGTTGAAAGAGGTAACTTTGATGGTGAGAGTTGAAAGATATATTAATATTCTCCCTGCCCGTGTTCTATTATGATCTCTGAACCATAACTGTAGAAATTGAATTATAGATGTGTCACTTAGGGCTGGGCATCTCACACACATGTATTTACTGCTTTTTATCAGTTGTGGGATTCTGTAATACTCCTCAGATGTTGCAAAAACAAGCTTCTTGGATGAATGGTGAGAGAGGTACTTCTCTGTAAATAGAAAGATATATATTTAGCATACAGTAAGAAATTACATGTTTCTAGGGATATGACAGATGTAGGTTTTTCTCTAGGATCTGTGGCCTCTTCAGCTATGGATATTTGGCTATGTTTATCATATTATACATGAATTCCTTATCAACGAGCAGGCCTTAACTTCAATAATCACTTAGGTAGCCATTGATTATCATTGCCAATATAAAAGTGCCACTACTGGTCCAGTAGAAACAGTTTGCTGAGTCAGGCGTTGTTTATTTATAGGCTTTAATGCTGGGCTTGGACCATTGAGGGATTTTCTCCATTAGCAGCTTGCATAGTATCCTCTGAGACCATGAAATCTAGTCATCAGGGAGAAGGCCACCAAGTCAGTTCCCGCTCATTTGCGCAAAGATCTGTCTCTGAAATATGACCTGTCTTCAGCAACAGAGCCTTACCTTCAAGCTCTGGGAGGCAATGAATGGCTGTGGAAACAGCCTGTATTATTTTGGGAGTCTCTTGGACTGCACTGACCAACAACTTGAAGGAAGGTTTCACCTGCCTGGCACTGTGTTTCTTGTATAACAATCTTCTTTTTATTTAGGTTTTTCAAATGCCTTAGTGTTATTTATCTCTTCTTCAACCCTTTAACTCTTTATTACCTTCCTTTTCCCTCTTTCCAGTTACAGTACCATCCTCCATTAAACTTTATCCCCTACCTATCTTACTATTCTAA
Organism: Nannospalax galili; assembly: GCF_000622305.1. NCBI lineage: Eukaryota > Metazoa > Chordata > Mammalia > Rodentia > Spalacidae > Nannospalax > Nannospalax galili. The sequence continues at coordinate 4,327,512 of NW_008359214.1, forward strand.
TTACTAGAGCTCATTTCTTCCACTTCCCCCCATGGACCCTCTTTACCTCATGGCCTTGGGTTACCTCTGTCTATATGCTCAACCATAAAGATTTGGAGCTAGGATCTACAAATAGTTAAGGAAATTCACAAATCCATGCCTGTACCAGTTTGTATTCTGCCAAAGGTGAATGAGTGTTCCCTTTTCCTCTAATCCTTAACAGTATTTGCTGCCAGTTGCTTTCTGACCTTAGCCATTATAACTGGAGTAAGATAAAATCTCAAAGTAATTTTAACTGGCATTTCAATAATTGATAAGGATGCCGAGCATAATTTAAAATGTTTCTCAGCCATTTTATTTCTTGTTTAGCGAACTCTGTTCAGATCAGTAGCCCAAATTTTAATAAGGTTATTTTTTCCTTTTTTTTTTTTTGGTGTTGTTGTTGTTCTTTACATACTCTGGATTCTAATCCTCTATGAGTTAAACAGCTGGCAAAGAAGATTCTTTCCTACTCTATGGTCTTTCTCCTCACTGGATTGATGGTTGCCATTGATGTACAGAAGCTTTTGTTTAATGAGATCCCATATGCCAGCAATTGTCTTCCTAAGCAAATGGAATCATATTGACAAAGTCCTTTCCTGTGCTTATATCTTGTAAGGTATTGACTCTGTTTCCTTCTTTAGTTTCAGTTATCCAGTTTTCATACTGAGGTCGTTGATCCAAAACAAATCTTAAGAACTTCAGAAAAATTGAAATAATTCCTTATATCCTATCTGACCACAATTCAACTTTTCAAATCAAAGCAAAAAATATCTATAGAAATTACAATAAATCATGGAGATTAAACAAAGTATTTCTGATTGATGAAGTAGTCAAAGTACAAATAAAGGAATCAAAAAGGGAATTAAAAATATTCCTGGTAATAAGTGACAATGAAAAAAAAAGACAACAAAACATCTGAGACTTATTAAAAGCAATTTTAAGATGGAAATTTAAAATCATGAAGAGTAAAAATAAATGATTTAATGATGAAACTCAAGGATTTCATAAAACAAGAACAAATCAAACCAAATCCAGCAAAATCCAGCAAATTGTAAGAAGTTATAAAAAAGGGGGAAGAAATCAATAAAATGGAAATAACAAATTCAATGCACATAATTAACAAATCTAAGAGATGGTTCTATGAAAAGATAAGCAAGATTGACACACCAATATTCCAATTAGCCAAAAGTAAGACCCAAATGTAAAAATACTGAAGAAAGATAGAACATACAAAAAGAAAGTAATTTAAATTCAATATGTTAAAAAAGCATATTCCATTATGTGATTGACAAGGTGAGGGTGGGAGCAGCCTGTGGAGGGTCTGACAAACTATGCTGGAGGATTAAGCTAGTCTGGGTTAGGAAGCTAGTCCAGAGATCTGAGTCAGAAGAGCAAGAGCAGGCCTGAGCCCAAGGCTAGAAGGGGAGCAGAGTCTGTTCTATTTCTTAATATTACTCAAAGATGTGCTGCTTATGAATATTTAAAAGGAAATGCTGCTTTAATTGGTACTATTGTAGATGAAAATATATACAAGGAATTTTACTTGCAAATATTTCTCTAAATCATTTTAGAAAAATCATCATTTTAAAAGCAAAGTATGAAAGCGCATATGTTGCATCTAATTTAGAATCAATATACTACATTAATTAGAATCTGAAATTCAAAGCATATCGTTCAAAGCTCTTATCTTTTGATAGCTGGTTATGTAATATAGCTTATGTAGTTAAATTCACTAATTGATTATCAAATTCATATTGTAAACTATCATTTTCAATTATACTAAAGAATGTGCTATGCATGTTAAAATTCTTAGCTTATTGGTTGAAATACAGAAGCTTTTAAATAAATGAACATTTACATTACTATTTGTAACACAGGCTGATGATTTGTTTTTTCAGAAATGCAGTGCTCAAATTATTTAAATAAATTTTCTTTTTGTCCAAAAGTATATTTCTTTTGTTATAATTTTCCTTTCTATGAGAAGTGTATTTAGGTTGTTTTGTTTTGTTTATCACAAAAGAGAAAGGAAGATGAAATATGTGTTGGATTTCAGCAGACATAGCTTCACGTGCGTAATAGGAATGAGACTGAAGTTTGAAGTTTGTTGTCTAGGTCTCCGAATCTCAGGTAAGTTGGAAGTTTAAGGATGAAATATCTTTTGTTCTAGAAAATGCCTATCTAGAAAAATTAATGAAACAAATTTTCTATTTTCTCTTACTCTTGGAGAAGCACCTGGCCTCTTATACTATGTTTATATTTCATCAGATGTTTTTATGAATCATACCTCATCAATTTAATATATTGAGAAAATTAATGTAAGACTTCATTGACAGAATAAACAGGCTGTACGTGCCTGCATTTACACTGTGAGCAGTTTTCTAAATGTACTTTGTAAACTTTTGAAATTCATAAGAATTATTTTAACAGATTTATGAGGTAAAAATACATTTTTTCTTGCTGTGTTGATATTTACAGCTATGTGGCAAGACAGACATAGGTATGACTGCTGATGACTGATTATAAAGGCAGAAATATTTTAATGAATGCAATAATAGCCATTTAATTGTTCAATTTTTAGAATGTGTATTGTGTGAAACACAAACTCCACTAGCAACAATATCTATATTGAAGTGTATTTGCATATATATAATGTATATATTTATATAATCAGTTCAATTACATCATGGGTTGATGTATGTAAGATTTTACTATATTGTATGATGAAACAGAGGATACATGAAGTACTTTTAAAAAAAATTTATTATTATTTTATGTGTATGAATGTTTTGCTTGCATGTATGTATGTGCATCATGTTCATCCAACGCCCTACAGAGACCAGAAGAAGGAGTTGGATCCCTGGAACTGGAGTTACAGAAGGTTGTTAGTTGCTGTGTGGGTCCTCGGAATAGAATCCAGGTCATCTGGAAAAACAGCAGATGTTCTTAACTGCAGAGCCATCTCTCCATTCCCACCTGATGTACTTTATCTGAAAAACATATTGTAACTAACCAGGAAAACCTTTGGATTGAAAGACCAGTTGGGCACTACATTTATTGGAAGTAAGTCTTACTTTCAGCAACAGTTTATTCAAATTTGAGTAAAGCTCCAGCATTTGTTCAAAGTACCCTCAGTAAGTTTTTAATTTCTTAGAAAATATAGCAATGTATTCAAACAGTAAAATTCAAGCTCTCATATAAAATAGGACAGGGAAAAATGTGCCCATAATTGTAACTTAACAGCTTCATTACACACAAAGATATGTCCAATAAGTTAGTCATGACATCAATTCATATTTTTGGTAACTTATGATCAAAAATGTCAAATTTCTACACATATGTAGATGTGAGCATCTAATTTCCAAATGAGCAGCATGGAATAGTACATATTCGTGTGTGTGTGTGTGTGTGTATGTGTGTGTGTGTGTGTGTGTGTGCGTGTGTGTGTGTGTGCGTGTGTGTGTGTGTGTGTGTGTGTGTGTGTATGTGTATATACCATACTATCAAAATTTAACATGGACTGATGGATTGGAATGTAAGTGTCTGGGAAGTTCCAATGTTTCAGATTTTGCATTGCAACTATATTTTTTTATTCTTATTACTGTCCCTGTCTGGGCTGAAGATATTGAAATGAAATAGCAAGTTAGAAAAGACATAATCAATATAATAATTCCTGGATCCTTATCAGATATGATAGAATGCAACTACATTTTTATAGGTAACATTTTTTCATTGAGCTTTTTAAATTTTATACATTTAGCACTCAAATCCAGACTCCCTTCCCCATCCATGCCTCCCCCATCCTACCACTGAACCCTGTGTGCTCTGCCCTGCATGCTGAGTCCTATCATTCAGGTGTTTGTACCCAAATATCCTTAAGTGTAAATGTGTCCACTGGAATCTAGTCAGCCCATCCAGTGGTCATATGTAAGTCATACTCTCCCTCACCCAGCAGGAATCAGTCTCAATTAGTTCTCAATCTATTTCTCATTTCCGCTTTGGGCCTTTGTTTAATTGAGCTTACATAGGTCCCATGCTCAATGCCACTGCTGCCACAGGCTAACATGAGGAAATCTTCAGGGCCTGGAAGCCTCCACCTCTGTGTGTTCATCAGCCCTGGCTCTCACAATCTTTCCACCTCCTCTTCTGCAATGGTCCCTGAGCCATGGATGGGGAAGTTACATATAGAAGTCTCATCTTATATTCTACGGTCTCTTATTCACCAAAACTTGATCAGTTGTGGCTTATTCTTTGCGTCACACTCTGCTTTACAAAAAAGGGTGAGAGTTGAGGGATACATTAGCCGTCTCTCTGCCCCTTATTCCACTATGTTCCATTAGTTTTAATTGTAAATATTTGACTGCATGTGTGACACAGTACTGGACATTTCACACACATCTCCTAAACATATGTTCTCTGTGTCTGTCCAGATGCGCAACTCTTCAGTAACAAAAAGAAGTGTCTTTTATGAGTGCTATATGGCATTGCTTGTCACTCTAAGGGAGGTCTCCTCTGACTGACACTGTGTTCCCTGCCAAGCACTTCTGAGGTATACATATGCATTAATGTTCAGACACTCTGGGTTCATTTCTTTAGGGTTTCTAGGACATCAATTTTCCCTCTAGGTGTCCTAGGACCCCAAAATTCACTCATCTCCACTCCTTCTCCCATCTGGCTTTCCTTCTTCCTCCCTCCTTCCCTCCCTTGTCATAGTGCCTCCATTACCCCCACCCTCCCTAAATACCTCCTGACTCCCACCATCTTTCCTCCCCTAATTTCCCTCCCTCCCCCACACCATGGTTCCTTGCAATGCTAGAGGAATCACCATACCAGATATCAGATTATATTACAGAGCTATAGTCATAATAACAGCATGGTACTGGCACAAAAAATAAACACATAGATCAATGGAAAACAATAGAAGACCCAAACATGAATTTGTATAATTTCAGCCACCTAATATTTGACAAAAGTTCTAAGAAGGAGACAGACCATCTTCAACAAATGGTTCTGGCAAAACTGGATCTCAACCGTAGAAAAATTAAACTTGATCCTTATCTTTCACCCTGCACAAAAGTCAACTCGGAATGGATCAAAGACCTCAATATAAAACCTGAATCTCAAAAACTGAGAGAAGAAAACATAGGCAGCAGCCTCTAAGATATAGGCATAGGAAAGGACTGTCTAAACCAGACACCAGCTGCTTGGGCACTAAGGTCAACAATCAGTATGTGGGACCTTATCAAATTACAGTTTCTGTTCAGCAAAAGAAACAACCAGGGAAGGGAAGTGGAAATTCACTGAGTGGGAGAAAAGTCTTCACCAGCTACACATTTGACAGAGGATTAATATACAGAATCTACAAAGAACTCAAAAAAGGAAATAAATAAGAAAATAAATGACCCAATAAAAAGATGGGTGAGACCTAAACAGATAGTTCTCAAAGAAATAAAAATTGCTAAGAAGCACCTTAAAAAGTGCTCAACATCCTAGTAATCAGAGAAATGCAGATAAAAACCACTTTAAGATTCTATTTTACCCCACTCGGACTGGATTTTTCCAATAGTTTTTAATAGTGACAATTGCCTGAAATGGATAATATTTTTCAACTAAACAACTAGGAAGTTGAATTATCTTAAAATTGTGTTGCCAAACAATATATGTCATCAGATTTATTAAAGAAACATGGAAATGTAATTTCTCACCTTCCTTAAGCAATCTATAGAAGAAATTTAGCAAAACACATATTGGTTCTGTTCTTTGCAATACATATTTTTTACAGTGTTTTATTATTTATTTTATTCTTTGACAGTTCATACAATGTATTTTTATTGTATTAATCACATCCCACACAAAAACTCCTCTCAGATATACCCCAACCCCATTACCCACCCAAATTCCTGTCTTCTTTTTTATTTTAAAGTTCATTCAGTCCAATTTGTGGTGCCCAAATACTCTTGAATGTAGGCCTATCCCATGATAATGGTCCAACTCCTAGGGAATAACACTGATTCTCCCTATTCCAGCAATGATCAACTTATAACTCTTCAGCTGGGGATGGGTCTTTGTGCCCACCCTAGTTTGTGCTCAGCTACTTCTTCATGCTGGGAATTGTGTCTGACATTTGCTTATAAATGGTGTCACAAGCCTCTCTGAGTTTATATATGCAACTGACTAGCGTCTGGAAAACACTGTTTCCTTCAGGTTACAAACTATTTCTTTTTTTTTTCAATATATAATTTTATTGAATTTCTGTGCATTTAATATACAATATCTTAATCATGACCTCTCTCTTATCTTCATGCCCCTCCCATAACCCACCCTCAGGATTTCATGAATTCTGACATATATGTTAAGGCTTATTAAGTCAAGTTTGTGTACCCAGACCCCATCAGTGTGAGGTCATCCAGTGGAGCCTGTTCAGACCCTATGTAGTACAACCTTAAAGATTAGCTCTTCCTCACCCAGATGCCAATAGGTCCTAGGCTAAAGTTAGGGTAACCTACCAATTTCCACAGTTCTATGCTGGATTTTGAAAATTTCTTATAAAATATTCTATTAGGATTAACAAGTACAATATTGTTGAAACTTAAGCACCTTAAGTCTCTATTTTGTATACTTACAGTATCAAAAAAATTATTCAATGCTGAAAGCTAAGTTTTGTGTATTTTTGATTTCCACATAAAGTTTTAATAATCTAAAACTTTAAAAATTCTTGCATGATAATACAGTATTAATTCAAAAATCCATCTGATGACATTGTACCTTTAATGTAATATACCTTGTTTTAATATATCTTAATGTTATACACATTGTGTGCAACACAACTTATTCTTCCAATACATAATCCTCCTTATTCTAAGTCATATGTCAGATATGATGTAATATAATATATCATATTACAGATATTAACGTTCATTAAACTCACTCTCTATATTCTACTTTAATTCTTGCTGGTTATTAATAGAAGAACCATGTGTTCAGAAACAGGTAGAATTTCTCTGAAAATGTTATTTTCAACCTTCCTGGAGAAATACTTGCAAAAGACATGCATTAAGGAGGTAAAACATAAAACTTTCAAAGTTCTATTTTCCCAGAAAAAGCTGAATATATAACAGAAAATAACAGAGACATCACAGTGCATCTGCTTTCTCTGCTCTTGGTAAAACATGTGCTTAGATGTAAAATATCAATATGTCAAATATTGTTATAACTTCTAAATACACTGTAACATACTGTGAAGACATGATTTTTCTGCCTATTTTCTGATCTTGTGTTAACACTTTTTCAGATAGCTTATTTAGTAATCTGTTTTGATTTTCTGAATCACTTAAAAATCAGAGAACAGATTTACATTTTCAGGATTGTTATATAGAAAAGACCAGTCAGAGTAATTGTCTTGGTTTCAATTCCTGGTGCCTTCATGAAATACCAACTCCAAAGAATTCCAGAGAGAAAAGATTTAATGTTACAGTCCATCGTGGCCAAGAAGTCACCTGCTTGAGGCAGGTGGTCACAATTTCCACAGTAAAGCAGAGAGCAGCAAATGCTTGTACTTAGCTAGATTTCTCCACTTTATATATCCTAGTATCCAAATCCAGGAAACAATACCACCCACTTTTAACATAAGTATTCCTGCCTCACTCCAATCAAGATGACTTTCCCAGGAATAATCACAAGCTAGGGTAGCCCCAGAGCTAGGTTTGGAGGCTTGTCTGCTCTGTCATTTAGACCCTGTCAAGATGACAATTAGTACTACTTGTCATATTCTTCTTGGAAATAAGATAAAGCAAATGAAGATAAAGCAGAATCTTTCTATTCTAAAAAGAGCACAATGATTATAATAAAGTTTAAGCTTTAATAGTTTAGTGTCTAGTTTTAGATAATGTACTGGGGAAAAAAAGCATTGTTGAGTAATTGAATGGGATCTACACTCAAAATTTCTATCAAAAATTTTCTTAATTATTATTCAAGTGTGTATGAATTAAAACTTCAGTATACATGCCATACCCTAATACATTTACCATATATGGGAACAAATATATGATTCTTCTAAAATATTATTTATCCTGGGAATTTTTTTACTTCCTAGCTTGATTTTATTTATTTATTTATTTATTTATTTACTTTTATTTTCCTTCATATGCATATATAAATGAAATTATTATTACATAAACACATTTAGACTCATCAATTCAACTTTAAAATGTATATAAATATCATATTTGATAAGTACTTTAAAGCATTACAGTATTCTTCACTGAATTTGCTCATGTACATAATAAATCAAAACTACTATATTTCTTTTTCAATATTTTATTTATTAATTTTATTTTATGTATATGAGTGTATTGCCTGCATGTATATGAGTGCACCGGTGTCATTCAATGGCCATGGAAATCAGAAGATGGTGTCATATTTCTCTGAAACAGGAGTCATGCGTAGTAGTTAACTGCCATGTGATTGCTTCTAATTGAACCCAGGTCTTCTGCAAGAGTAGCCAGTGGTCTTAACCACTGATCTATCTCTCCAGCCTCTCAAAGTATATTACTTTTAAATGATGTAGAATGTTTGAGGTAAATTTATAATATTTCCTCTTTGAACCAAGACTCTATACTGAAAATTCAGTGAAATCCCTTATAAAATTCATCTATTTTAGTATAGTTTATTTTCTTCTTTTTTCTTTTTCTTTCTTTCTTACTTTTTTTAGAGTCGTTCCCACCATGTGGTTGTTACATGGAACTCACTAGACAGACTTGGCTGCCTGGAACTCACAGAGATTCACCTGCCTCTGCCTCCGAATTGCTGGGATTAAAGGTATACATTACCATACTAAGTTCATTTCAATTTATGAGATCAACTTACTATTACCATTTATGCTTTCCTAGAAAGTATATGAGATCAATTAATGATTATATACAGAAGCAGTATAAATGACATACTAAACTAATTGAAAATCTAATAATTAAAAGTGGTTCTTAGGTTTTGAAAGATGGATTTAGACATTATATTTTTGGTATTCACTGGGGAAAGAATGGTTGTATGAAGAATTGCAAATCCAAATACTTTTGTTTAAAGACAATCTGATAATATTTTGCACATTATATCAGAATGTTAATGTTCAATCAATTATTTGTATATATGCTACTTTAATCCTTACTGATCATAACAGAAGAATCGTGTGTTCAAGATCAGTTAGAATCAATGAGATATGAGACTAAATGCTAAACTACAAAAATAAAGAATTGAGATGATTATGTGGATAATTCATTTTTAAAGGTTGTCATGTAAATCATTGTAATTGACTTTGGTTATTTGTTACAATATAGCTATTTAACTCATTTTTCCTTAGTAAATAATAGCTATAATAAATTTGATTATGTATTTGATAAATTAATTTTGGGATTTAGGCAATTGTTACTAAATATATTCTCTATACCTCTATTCATTGTTATACCAATAATGATTAGTACTAAATAGCAATAAGAACACCTGCATTGTATGCTGCTTCCTTTCTGCCTTTTAGGATATTAATAATTTTATATTAATTGTTGAATTTAATTATAATCCCTATAATATCAAAATCTTATTTTTAGTATAATATGAAACAACAGTAGTAGGAGTAAGATTAAATCCTCTTTCCAAGTTCCCACAGCTAGCAAAGTAAAAAAAAATATAAATAAAACATCATTTTATTCTTCAAAATACCTATCTTAAGAAAGAAAGCAAAAGCTTCTTGAAGGGTATTATAACTTGTGTTTTTGAAAGTAACATAGTGAAACACATACTCTTTATAACGTAAGCACAAGAAAAATAAAAGTATTTCAGGACTATGTGGACTGTTTTGAGGTAGAAAGGAGAAATTTCAAAAATTTCCCTGTTCTAGCTTGCTTTTTTGTTGTGATGAAACACTGATCAAAACCACTTGGAAGAGGAAAGGGTTTATTTAGCTTATTGGTTATAATCTATTGTCAAGGGAAGCCAAGGGAGAAACTCAAGGTAGAAACTGGAGGAATGCTACCTACTGGTGTGCTTCTCTGGCTTGATCTGCTACTTTTCTTATATAAACTAGAGCCACCTGCCTAGGTATGACATTGCCCACAATAGGTTGGACACTTCTGTATCAATTAACAATTATGAATATACTTCAAAGGCATGATCACAGCAAAATTTGATGGAGGAAATTCCTCTTTTGACTTTCTGTCCTCCCAAGTATGTCTAGGTTGCTGTCAAGTCACTTAAACTAACCAGCATTTTCTCTAAAGAGAAATGCCTTCGTATGGGATAAGACAGAGGGAAATTTTTGTTTCTTCTGCTTAAGGTAATCAAATGCAGAGTTCGGGAGCATTGCAGTATCCAACAAAACATAAGTGAGGAATGGCTGCAGAATATTGCTCAGAAGATCTGCCTTGCACAGATGCATTAATGAAGGCCAGATGGAAAAGTGTAAGTAAAGAAAGACACTGAACATGACTAGAGTAATTAAGAGGTTATCAAGGCAGGGAATATGGAAAGTGCCACACTTAATAGTGGTAAATGCTGATAATATTTTCAACAATGCCAACTTATTCTAGATAACACATAATATGTGATTTACAGACACTAGTCAGACAAATATCCTCATGTCCCAGTGCCAGCAAACCTAGTAGACCAGAACAGACAGTGCAACTCTGTTGAGCCTTCTCTCACATTTGAACTTAGTAAACCTAGTCAAGCAGCACTCGTGAAGGTCTAAGTTCTTCCATTTGAGCTGCATTCCTTCTTTAATTTTTAAGCTATATTTTTTATTTATTATTTTTATTTTATGTATATGTTTGCCTGCATGTATGTAAGCACACCCATGTCATACAATGTCCATAGAGGTCAGAAGAGGGCATTGTATCTCCCAGAACTGGAGTTATGGACAGTTGTTAGCTGCCGTGTGTGGGTGTTGGGAACCCAGCCCAAGTTCTCAGTCCAAAGTTGAGAGAAGTATGAATTTATGCATATGAACACACATATTTAAAAGCTAATTTGATAACATGGTAAATTAGCAAAATAATAGTGGGTTTTGCTGTAGGCCCTTTGACCTCTCTAGCCATGCTTTTTATTCCTCCAGATTTACAGTACCAGGCATAAATTCCATTCCTGGAAAAAGACCTCAAATTTCAGCAGAAAATGGTTGGTTACCACATAATAGTCGTGTCACAATTGTACCAGTGGGCATATATTTCTGGCACATTGATATTGTAGCATTTATAATCTATCAGTGGGTGAGAACATTGTCGTCTGTTTTCCAGCAGTCTGCATTGTATCTTCTTGCATTATGAATGCTAGCCAGCAGAGAGAGCTTCCTAGTCAGTACAAGATTAATTTCTCTCTCCTGAAACCAAAGTTATGCTGGGAAACCAAGAGCAATGGCCATAGATAGCATTGGTTTGCTTCTTTTTTATTGTTTTGTTTTTTTCTCCAGCTTCTATGATTTCCATCTGTATCCAATTATGATATAATTTGATGATCTATGCTTCATGTTGTACTATCTTGCCCCCCTCACACTTCCATTAATCCCTTCCATTTGTCAACTACATTTCTTCTACTTTTATGGCTTTTTTCTTTTGTGATTCAGTGAGTTTCATTAGTATTTTTTATAGGACCATAGATGGAAATTTGTTTACAGGAATATGTGTAGCATACTAGTGGCAGCATCATGAAGATAATGTCTCTTCCTCTCCAATTAACTGTTATCTGTGTATAAATCCTTAAGAGGATGAGATCAATGATTCATTCCCTGTTTCATGATAGTATGTTGACCAGCCTATTATAGATATCTTGTATTTCATAGGCTACCACAGCTACTTTGAACTGAAGATGGCAATATCTATTCAATTAAATATGCTTTTAAATGGCTGGGGATATAAATCATTGATGGAGCACTTGCTTAACATGAGTGACAACAATGTCTAGCACTTTCTTCTCAATAGACCCTGACTGATTCTGAAACTGGTAAAAAGCTCTTACAATTTCAGTATCTGGATGTGAAAACCACTACAGGCTTGCACTTATTCTATGAAAACAGCACCTTGATAAGAAATACAAGATCCAAGTACTGCACTTGTATTTGCACAGCTTATAATATTATTGTTAAAAGATCCATGGTATACATGACTTTCTGTATTTATTCTCCATTTTACCATCTGATCCTGATAGTCTATAATGGAAGCAACAGAACATTTCTTCTGAAACTAGATCATAAAAGTTATGGAGGCATTTATCATTAAATTGTGAAATAGTCCCCTTGAAAAAAAGCCAGTTCCCATGCCTTCTTGAAAAAGAACAAGTGTGTCATGCAGTGCCGCAAAAGTCAGAAGAGGGCTTCAGATTCCTCTGGAACTGGAGTTAAGAACGATTCGTAGCCCCCATGTGGGTGCTGGGAATGAACCCAGGGTCCTCTGTAAGAGCAGTCAATGCTCTTAACCACTGTGCCATCTCTCCAGTCCCTAGTTTTTTTTTTTTTAAGAAAGCTAAATAATTTCTAAAACATTTTTACTCATTTTTCTCAAGGTTTATCTCACATAATGAACATATACTGCTTCTGTGGAAAGCTAAAACAATTTTACTAAAGTTGCATTTCATGAAATATGAAAGCAGATTTACCCATGAATCTATTGAATGCTACAATTAAATAAATTGAATTGTTCACAGTATTTTCCTTCAATCAATGTTCAATTCAGTGTGGTAGTCAACTAAAATAATTCGTATGGATTTTTAAGTCAATTTTTAATTACAAATAAATTCTTTAAAAATTACTACCAGTCGTTTACTAAATAGTAGATTGTTTGGTCTGTAGTGTTGAATTATGTAATCTTCTTTTAAGCACATCTTGTAAACAAAATTATTAATAAAACAACAAAATTCAGCCACAACAAACACCAAAATTGAATATCAATTTTTGAATAGTTATTTTGATTGCATGAGATTCAGCAAGATATCTGCAAAAATTAGATTTTATATTTAGAAGCCACATACAAATTCCTATTTAAGAAATTTCTGTGAGTAAACAAAGGAGGATACAAGTCATCTTGGTGGTAGACTCTCAAATCAAGTTTCATAAGCCTTCTGCATTCCCTAATGACTCCATAAAACACCTTCAGACACTGGTGAAATAACTCTAAGACTAATAAAATAATAATAATGTAATTTGCTTGTATAAAACAAGGCAAAATATTTTTCTTTAAGAAATAGAGTACATGTGATTTATGAGAAGAGTTATGTTGTTTCTATTGCCATGAATTCAAAGTCCCTAAGTCCATTCAATAGTTTTAGAAATAATCACTTGGATTATACTCCTGGATTCTGCCATTGTGCATTTATGCTTATCATTATTAAACATGCACTATACATTTAGTCACCATTTTTTGTTTGTTTGATTGTGTGTTTGCTTTGACATGACAAGTAGCTACAGCTAGCCTGGAACTCACTGTGTAGACCTGACTGGCCTGGATCTTAAAGAGATCCACCTGCCCATCTAAACTTTGTTTGGCTTGTGATTTCATGAAAAATATTTTGAAGTTTCCTTGATGTTCAAGAAATTCTTAGAAATGACAATTACTTTCATCATTATGCTATGTATCTGATGCAATTACTACAAGAAAAATGATGACTCCTTTGCATAAATATTTAAAACCCCAGTCAAAGATGCAAATAAACCATGAAAGTAGGTATTAAACAATAAATGATATGAATGGTACAAATGAAGCTATAGAAATTTATAATGGCATATAATAATTACTTGTTCTGCAGTCCTTATTTGTACAATGAACTACTTGGTATGTATCTCTATAAACAGCACACATGCATTCAACTTTAGATATATCTATTAGAATTATACATTCATATTATATAATATATTTATATTCTTTTTTAAACTTTTATTGTGTTATGTAAAGTATAATTGTGCTATTTCTCTACACTTCAAATTACTATACATTAATTCATTTGATGAAATTTACAAAATGTAAGGTAATGAAAACCATATACATTTTCCTACACAGTGGAAGATTCTAACCTCATGCTAAAAAGGGAGATCCTTCTCTATCCCCAAAAGTTGTGCAATAAGGAAACATTCAGAAGGAATTAAGGGACTGAGGCTGAATTTCTGTGGTCGAATAAATGTATGAATATATGACCCTTAGTTTCAAAGTGCAGCACAAAAATACAATAAGATAAAATATAAAGCAAAAGGAAAGGAAAAGAAAGGGAAGGAAATTAGTGTAAATATTTGAAAAATATTGACTTTTTCTGTACAGATTGATTCTTTATTTTGTTATATATGCTGCCAATGTTTCCACTACAAATAGATACATGTATTATGTGACATTTGAGTGGAAATTTAAATATTACTTTAGTCCACAACGTTCCATTCACCAGGTATTAACCTTTTATTATTTCACATTGTGTTTTACTTTGTCAGATGAAAAAAGGAAATATGCCCTCCAGTTTCAATTGTTTTGGAGGCACCGTTTTAAAGAATTCTCAAGTGTCTCATAACCGACCCATTGTCATACAGAGCACTGTGTGTGATTGGAAGTTGAAATGTATAGATAACCCAACTGAATTCACAGTGTACACAATGGCAGCAGGGCTGTGCTTGCTTTAGTTCAAACAGAGGATTGCATTGTGTATAGCAGTTTGTTACTGTTACCCTGCCTGTGCTGTAGAGGAATGATATATCAGACCAGCGCCTGCTAAGTAGGATTGGGCTCATATCTTCATTCTGGTTATTCGTCCTACAAATTATTTTGAATACAACTTAGAGTAGAAAAACAATATTCAAAACTTACTAACTGAGAAGAATTTAAAGTAAATCAATCCCAGCACTCGGGAGGCAGAGGCAGGTGGATTTCTGTGAGTTCAAGGCCAGCCTGGTCTACATGGTGAGTTCCAGGACAGCTGGGGCTACAGGAAGACCCTGTCTCAAAAAGACCAAAAAAAAAACAACAACAACAACAACAACAACAAAAATTTTTAACTCCCTATTTCCTACAGAAAATGAAAATAAAACTATTTAAAATTCTAATAAAAACTTTTAACTCCCTATTTCCTACAGAAAATGAAAATAAAACTATTTAAAATTCTCTAGTAATAATAATATATTTGAATATTATGTGAAATGAAACTGCTGTTTCTCTTATTTTCAGTGAATAGTTTATTAAGGTTATGAATAAAAGTGACTTCATTTTTACCTTTAATATAATGAATCATTTTACTTTTATAGAAGTTTGTACCCTAATTTCTCAAATATATTAAAATGTATGCATCACTTCATATATTCAGTTTTTAATGAGACCATTACTAATTAAGAATAACACAAAACATTCAATAACCTTATTGCATGAGACAGTATCACATGGTGATTAAGAGCATGAAATCTGGAATTATACCTCCTGGATTCAGATCCAAATTCTAATGGTTATTTTGTCAATTGTGGAGATTTAATTTTTCTGTAACAAAGGTTCTATATTCACAAAGGTGTGAAACACAGGCCTTTAATTCCAGTACTCACGAGGCTGGGACAGGGGAATCTCTATGAGTTCTAGGCCAGCCTGGTCTACATCATAGTGAGTTCCAGGCCAGCTGAGGCTACAGGATGACCTTGCCTCAAAAAGACCAACATATATACAAAACATATATATATACATTTATGACATATATGTGTGTTTGTGTCGGATTAAGTTAAAGGAGAGAAAAATTAATTATAATTATCTATAAATAATGACTAGCACACTGTAGGTTAAACCTACACATTTTGAAATAGAATTCTGATGTTATGGTAGTCTTTATGAGTATGAGTGTTTAGTCCACATGTACACAAGTACAGCATGTGTGTGCAATGCCCCGGGAGTCCAGAAAGGGGTGTTGGATCCCTGGAACAGCAATTTTGAATGATTTTTAGCAGTCAGGTGGTTTCTAGGAATCAAATTTGAGTTCTTTACAAGAATGACCAGTGTCTTAGCCACTGAACAATCTCTTCATATCTTGATTTTAACATTTTAATGCAGGTGTGGTGATTTGATTGAGAAATTGAATGAGAATAGGCTCCAAGTATTTGGACATATTTGTCCCCAGTTGGTGGTGCTGTTTTACGGGGTCTAAGAAGGTGTGGCTGTGCCGGAGGAAGCTTGTCACTGAGAGCTGGCTTTGAAACTTCTTAACCCTTTTCTCCTTATTGGATACCCAGTCTGCTTTCTCCTTCCTCTGCATGCTTAAAGATGTGAGAGCTTAGCTTGTGCTCCCCCTCCAGCCACCTCTGCCTCCATGCCTTCCTACCATGATAGACTGACTCTTGCCCCTTTGGAACCATAAGCTAAATAAACTCTTCCTTTTTAAGTTCCCTTGGTAAGCCAGGCATGGTGGCACATGCCTTTAATCCCATCACTCAGAAGTCAGAGGCAGGCAGATCCATATGAGCTCAAGGCCAGCCTGGTCTACTTAGTGAGTTCTGAGCCACTTGGAAACCCTGCCTCCAAAATACCAAAAAACAAAAAAGTAACTAATTCAGTAATTGGCACCAGAAAGTAAGCTGTTGGCTGTGAAGAACTTGATCATGTGGTATTTTAGAGGAATATGGAAGACTATGGAAATTTGGGCTAGAAAAGTGGTTGATTATCATAAGCAGACTGTTTTAGTTGGAGCTGGGAAGAAAGTAGAGCTGAGAGCACAGTATCCAAAAAGAAATAAGGACTTAAGCAACAATTGGGATATTTTGACAAAGAGTTTGCCCACAGACAAAAAGCTTGCCTGAGAGTAAGGTGAAAAGCAATGCACTAATTTCTCTGGTAGAAGAAATTTCAAGACAGCCTAACTTAGAAATGGTGGCATGACTATTATTGGTGAATACTATACAGATCTACTTGGAAAAGAGCAATTGGGACAGAAAATACAGAATGTACAGTTTATAAATGTTGTAGTCAAGGCATGTGCTAAAGGAGAGAATCCCTTTGACAAGGAGAATAAAGTGACTAAGAAGAGACCTAGAGATTTACATTTAAACAATGGAGCAAGAGCCTCCAGGGTAAAACCACACCCAGCTAAGTCTCCAATTTGTGAAAGGAAAATGCTGCAGGGGTTTTCTGCTGGAAAACTACTGAAGAAAAAAAGCTTCTAAAATGGGTAAAGCAGGCTGGGGTCTATCCCAAATTTGCAGCCAGACTTGGAAGTTTCTTTCACCTGGTGCTGGCTTTAGAGGCATGAAAGATGCAAGTGTTAGGGTCCGTGACTTGGTGAGTCTCTTCAGGAGAACAAATGCACGAGTATGGAGATGCAAAAATCACGCAGAGTTTTATTAAACCAGCTAGCTGGGGCTGACCGTCCTTCCAAGACACGCAGGTCTGGTTAGAGCGATCAACCCTGAGGCAATTTCAGGTAAAGATTATATAGGCTCCCACAATCGTTACACAAAACCCCGCGTTTATACAACCAATAGTTTCAAAGCAAGCATTTCACAAACCAGTAACTTCAAAACAAGAAAAATGTTACAACTCCCTTCAGGTGTCTCATTCGGGGAGGGATGGGTGGTATGTGCCTGGCGCGACCCTTCCCTGTTATCTTGTGTAAGCAGACATGCCTACGTGACACGACACAGATCAGACAGGTCAGGCTCTGGGGGCTGCAGTATATTCAAACAAACAGTAAATTCCTCTTCCCCTAACATTTCCCCCCTTTTTTTTTCTAGGTCAGACTGAGGAATCTTCCTCAGCAGTATCTAAGGCTTGGTATTTCTGGCGAAGAACCAAGAGATGGACAGTATCGATCTTTTTCTGAACAAACCTGAGTAGCCTATTTATTATGCAGGGACCAATTGTGACTAGTAGCAATAGGATAATTAGGGGTTCTGCGATAGCTGAGAGGAGAGTTGTAAACCATGGTCTATGCATAAACCAAGACTTGAACCAGCTTTCATTACTTTCATACTCCTTGCGCCTCCTCTCCAGCTCTTTTTTTAACTTGGTCAAAGATTCTCTGACTGCCCCTGTCTTGTCTATATAGAAACAGCATTCTTCTTTTAAAGCTGTGCATAGCCCATCCTCCTTTAAAAATAGGAGATCCAAGCCCCTTCTGTTTTGTAGCACCACCTCTGATAAGGAAGTGAGAGATTGCTCCAGGTCTGACATCGTTTGCCAGAGCTGTTACAAGTCCCTGTCGATTGCTAGCCTTAGTGCCGTGAGCTCTTGCTCTCGCATTACTAGGGCTGCGATTCCTGTCCCTGCTCAAGCAATCCCCACGGAGAAGAGAGTTCTGATGGTTAAGGCAGTAATGGGTTCCCTCTTCTTTTGGAGTGGAATCTGTTTTTCCTGCCAATAGGAGAGGAGGGATTCATGAGAGTGGAATGAAAGACAGGGCAGAATGGCCACAAGTACACAAAATTCATTATTAGCATTAAATACAGAGGTGGATAGGGCTGGGGTGAGACCCATTTTTGAACAGAGCCACCAGCCCGAGGTGGGTATAACCCACTTCCCCTGCTCCCATGGGGTGTTATTGCATGAGGAGCATAACTGGCTTTGGGATGTTGGAACTGTGCCTACACACGTGCCAGAGGCCGAGACCTGAGCAAGAGTAAGTCCCCATGGTCTCCCGTCCCAATAGGTGGGATGAGAGTTTTGAGAGTATAGGAACTATTTATCCCGATAGCCTCATTAAAGGGTGGGGATCCTGGGTAGCACAGCCAACATGGGTCAGTGAGAGAGGGAGTGGTATGATTAAGGGTTTCTACTACAGCTAGCACCATCTCCCACATAGGGTTGCTGGAAGTCTATGGTTTCACAGCAGTCCCTGGCCTTTCCATGGCTGGGGCTGCTGAGGTCATCATGGTGCCTGATGGCTTGAAGGTGGGCTTAGGAGACCCAGGCAGGGGAGGGTGGGGCCTTAGATGAGGGGTATTTAACACCGGGTTAGGTCCTACTGACGACCTAACCACTGCCTCGACCTGGAGGTAGATCTGGAACAGGACCCCCCTCCATGGCGTCTGGTAGGGCATCAGGCCCCATGTCAGCCCATCTATCCACCTTTTATCATTTTTTTCCCTTTGAGGTAAAAGTGATTCTAACCTGGTTGGCCAGTGGAGCTACTGTCCATTGGTTGTATAGAGAAGTAAACCTCATATCAATCAGGTCAGGGGAAACCTCCAATCTCCACTGCCCATCATTAACTTCCACATAATTCCATTCAGCGCAGTAGAGTCTATCAGCACCCCCAAAATTGCGCCTCCACCAACCTGTCCAGAAACCTGGGCAAGCAAAGAACCTGTTTGCCTGCAAACCTTGGCGGTTGACTATGGGTGATGTGTCAGTCAAAGCCTGTTTTTTCATATGATATTGTTCCTGGTGGTTTTTCTGGGGGAGGTAATAAAATTGCCCCAGTACAAGTTCTAAGTCAACATACAGATCTGGCCACCATGTCCACAACGGGGCCGTATGGGAGGTGCGGTTCCATTCCTCATAGGCGTCGCCGCTTTGCAGGATCCATGTCTGGAGTACTGGTTGGTGGGGGTTGATGTTCCGAGCTCCCGCTGACACTACTGTTCTCTGGAATAAGTTCCATAACAGTGAGCTTATCAGCAGGACTATTCTCTGGAGAGCCCATAACAGTGAGCTTATCAGCAGGAATCCTTTCATGTCCGGCTCAGCTGTAGCTTCAAGGGATTAGCAGGATTTGGCCACAACTCCCACTTCCTCAAGAGGCAGGGCCTTCCGAACGTGGGTGTGGTGGACCCAGGGAGCAATACCGTCAACCTTTAGGGCAGTGGGGGTGGTAGACAATACAACGTAAGGTCCCTTCCATCTGGGTTCAAGACTTTTTACTTTGTGTCTTTTTACCCAGACCATATCCCTTGGGACTATGCCATGCCCCACAATCGGGGTTCTTTCCCCTTCATAGTATGCTTTGATTAGGGGCCAAATTTCCTGCTGTACTTTGGCAAGGGATTGCAACACATTTAAATAGTCGGGGGCTGACTTCTCTTCCCCCGGGGGCTGCGCTCGCCGGGTTATTGGTGGAGGGGCCCCGTACATTATTTCAAAGGGAGTTAGACCATGCACATAGGGGGAATTTGAACCTGAGAAAATGGCCAAGGGGAGGAGGGCCACCCAGTCACCATCAGTCTCAATTACTAATTTAGAAAGCATCTCCTTTAATGTCTGATTCATTCTTTCTACCTGCCCAGAGCTTTGTGGGTTATAGGCACAATGTAACTTCCAATCCGTCCCCAAAGCCTGGGTTAGTCTGCACTCCAAATGACTTCCTGGGCAGGGCTGCACTCCAAATGACTTCCCCCTCATGCGTCATTACCACTGCTCCAGCTCTTCTGACCCCATCCCGCACGAAGCTGCTTCCATCTGTATACCAGTCTAATTCACTATTTGGCAGCTGCGTGTCTCTCAGATCTGCCTGTACCTGGATGGTTTCAGAGAGAACGTCTCTACAGTCATGGATGGGGGTTGACAGGTCTGGGTCTGGCAGGAGAGTGGCAGGATTCAGGGTCACTGGGGCCAAGAATTTGATTCGAGGTGAGTCCAGCAGGAGCCCTTGGTAGTGGGTGAGCCTGGCATTTGTCATCCATTTTCGTGGAGGGTGCCTGAGAATTCCCTCCACAGTATGCGGTGCTGTCACTCTTAAGTCCTGTCCAAAGGTCAGCTTGTCAGCTTCCTTTACCAGTAGGGCAATGGCTGCCAAGGTGCGCAGGCAAGATGGCCATCCTGAGGCCACTGGGTCTAGCCGCTTGGACAAGTAAGCCACAGGTCTCTTCCATGGGCCTAGTTGCTAGGCCAGGACTCCTTTGGCCACTCCCTTCTTTTCATCTATGAACAAAATGAAGGGCTTTTCTGGATCTGGCAGAGACGGGGGCCTGGAGAAGAGCTTCTTTTAATCTGTCAAATGCTTCTTGCTGTTCCTGACTCCACTTCCAATCCGGTCCTTCTTTGGTGGCTTCATACAGTGGATGGGCTATCTCTGCATACCCTGGGATCCAGAGTCTGCAAAACCCAGCTGAGCTTAGGAATTCCCTCACTCCCCAGGGAGAGGAGGGCACAGGAATGGTCAGGATAGTATGTTTTATGGCTTGTGTCAGCCATCTGGCTCCTTCCGCTATCTTGTACCCCAAGTAAACCACTGATGTCTGACAGATGTGTGCCTTTTTGGTGCTGGCCCGATATCCTAGGCTGCCCAGTTCAGCCAACAGGTTCCTCGTAGTTTCCATGCACTCTTCATGAGTCGCTGTAGCCAGCAACAAGTCATCCACATACTGCAGCAGAGTCACATGGGGGTGCCTTTTGTGTAAGGGCTCCAGATCTTGGCTTAGTGCCTCATTGAACAAGGTGGAAGAGTTCTTAAAGCGTTGTGGCAGTCTGGTCCAGGTGAGCTGCCCTGTCTTCCCCACTTCTGGTTCTTGCCATTCAAAGGCAAACAAGGGCTGACTGACTTCAGCGAGAGGGACA
>NW_008359214.1:4349317-4351562 GCF_000622305.1 Nannospalax galili
CGAGGCCGACCCCCCCCGGTTTTGGTCCAGGTGGAAGGGAACTCCTACAACCAGGAGCTCATGTCTCCCTGGCCCCCATTTTCTAGAGCTGCCGGGAATAGGCAATATTCATCAGCCAGAGATAAAGACAACACATGTACTGGCTGCAGGGGCTGTCCTTCTGAGTCCATGACTTTTACCCTTTAGGCTCAAAATGGATACGTGCCCTGATCTTGGTGAGTAAGTCTCTATCCCACAAAGGTGCAGGACTCTCGGGCACAACCCGGAAGGAGCGGGAAACCTGATGCCTTCCCAAGTCCACTTTCCTATTGGTGGTCCAGGCGCACCTCTTAGCTCCACAAAGGTGCAGGACTCTCGGGCACAACCCGGAAGGAGTGGGAAACCTGATGCCTTCCCAAGTCCACTTTCCTATTGGTGGTCCAGGCGCAGCTCTTAGTTCCTGTAGCTCCTTGGACTATGCTTGTGCATCCTGGATTTAGAGGACTGTGAGCCTAATTGAGAACTGAATACTGTGCCCCAGTATCTACCATGAAGCCAGTGGGAGTCCCCTCCACGCACAGAGTTACCCAAGACTCGGGGAGGGGAGCCGAGTCCTGTCCCCGTCAGTTTCCTTCTCCCAGGTGGAGGGTCCTGATAGGGCTCCCTCCTCCTTGTCTTCCTCTTCTTTGTGGGCACTCTCTCTTCCAATGTCTGTATCTTTTGCACAGGGTGCACTGTTCCTGCCCTAGTTTAGATGGGCGGGGTCCTGCTCTCCGAGGCGGCTCAGGGCTCCCTTTCACTCCAGCCAAGAATATTCTGGCCATACTCCCTCTGCTTCTTATTCTCTTTTCTTTGAAATTCTCTGTCCTCTTTCCTATTTTTATCCTACATCTCCCGTTCCTCCTTCCTTAGCCTCTCCTCCTTGCCCTCCAGAGACTCCCTAGCATTAAAGACCTTCTCTGCTTGTTGCAGCATCTGTCTAATAGAAATCTCTCCCAGATCGTCCCACTTATGGAGTTTTCTCCTGATATTGGAGGCTGCCTGGTTAATAAAAGAGAGGACTACAGCTCACCTGTGTTCCTCAGCCTCTGGGTTTATAGGGGTGTATTGCCTATAGGCATCAAATAGCCTTTCCAGATATGTGGCTGGGCTTTCTGTTTCTCCCTGAACAATTGTTTTCACCTTAGCCAGGTTAGTGGGCCATCTTGCAGCCACCTGAAGACCAATCATCAGCATCTGATGATAAACCTGGAGGCGCTCCATACCTTCTGCTCTCCCAAAATCCCAATTTGGGCATGTGAGGGGGAACGCTTCATCAATGGCAGGCTGAAGGGTAGTGGGCCTCCCATTTTCTCCGAGGACATTCTTGCTGGCTTCATTCAGGATGCGTTCTCTTCTGTTGTGAAGAGGGTGCGAAGTAGCTGCTGGCAGTCATCCCACGTGGGACAATGGGTGTACATAATGGATTCTACCAAACCTATTAGACACTTAGGGTCTTCAGAAAAGGGAGGACTTTGGGTCCTCCAATTGTAGAGATCGCTAGAGGAAAATGGCCAGTATTGATACTGCTGAACTCCGTCTGGTCACCTGACCGTTCGGACTGGCAGAACTGGCACGGCTCCTCCTGTGGTGGAGGATAGATCTTCCCCCACTTGGTCCCTGTTTCCTCGAGACCTTAACTGCATCCCCCCGCCTCCCCAGGTCGTCTATCCTCTCCTATAGAGGAATCTGGGGAGGGGGCAACCACTGGATTCCCATGGGGACCCCCCGGCCCCATCCCCCCCTCCATAGGCTGCCTCGGCTTCTCCTCCTCGTGGAGCTGCATAAGGTGGCAGCTGTTCAACAGGCAAAGAGGTGTAGAGGGAGGAGCTCTCAGGGAGAACTGGCGGAGCACTAGGATCCCCGCCTCTGTGACTGGAGGACTTCAAACCTTCCTGGGTGACCATGATGGAGACTTTTGGTGGGCAAGCATGAGGCTTTCTCACCAAGAGGGGCCTTAACCAGGATGGGGGATCCTCTGCCAGATTCTCCCACAAAAGGATATAGGGGAGTTGATCCGGGTGGCCCTCTGGGTCAGGCCGGGTAATGACAGCCTTGACCTTGCCGATGGTGTCCAGGGAAAGGGACCCCTGGGTCAGCCAACCTACTCCAAAGGTTGGCCATTCAGTCAAGCAGAAAGTGCCAAGCTTACCCTTACTGATGCTAGGGCCCAATATCAAAGCCTGCTCCTTCACCTCCGAGAAGTGAGAGAGGATTAAACCTTTAG
>NW_008359214.1:4352216-4365253 GCF_000622305.1 Nannospalax galili
ACTCGTGCGGACCGGTCCTCCTTTCACTCAGACGCGCTGCACTCACCACTCTCACTTTCAGGATCCCCAAGACTTCTCGTGATTCTCCCAAATGGCATCCACTTGGACTGCCTCAGAGTGACCAGCTCGATTTTTTCCTCCTCAGGCGTCAGATTTGATGGTAGGCTTCCTTCCTAGGGCCGAGACACTCGGACCCTAGGGCCAGGGCTGGTTACCTGGACTTTTACCTAGGTGCCGGGACTCTAACCCGGACTTCCACACTCGGGATTACTAACCTGAGACCAGACACAAGATGGTGACTCTCGCTTTATTCTGGATTTTACAGACAGAGGGGGCGACCCTTGAATTACACTGCCCTGTCCAGAGAAAAAAACTCTGCCTCTGTTCGGCCTTTGTTCCTCCAGAAGCCCCCCCCCCGAATCCCGGAAGAGCCCCCAAAATGTTAGGGTCCTTGACTCAGTGGGTCTCTTCTGGAGAACAAATGCACGAGTATGGAGATGCAAAAATCAAGCAGAGTTTTACTAAACCAGCTAGCTGGGACCGATCGTCCTTTCAGGACACGCAGGTCTGGTTAGAGCGATCGACCCTGAGACAATTTTAGGTAAAGATTATATAGGCTTCCACAACCGTTACACAAAAGCCCGCGTTTATACAGCCAATAGTTTCAAAGCAAGCATTTCACAAACCAATAAGTTTAAAACAAGAAAAATGTTACAACTCCCTTCAGGTGTCTCAATCAGGGAGAGATGGTTGATATGTGCCTGGTACGCCTCTTTCTTGTTATCTTGTGTAAGCAGACATGACATGACACAGAGGTCAGGCTCCGGGGGCTGTAGCACTTGCCCCTATCTCCAGATGCCTGTGTCTCCAGTTGAGTTAATTGGTTATAAGCAGTAAATTCAAACAAGCAGTAAATTCCTCTTTCCCTAACACAAGAATGAAGGGATCGCTGTTTCTTCCTAAGGTGGTTTCAGAGAGCCACCAAAGCCAGGCAGCATTAAGCAGGGGTGTGCTGCATAAAAAAGGCCTTGATAGGCCATTGCTTGAAACTTTGGATGTGATGCCTGGTTGGCAGTAGAGATCCCAAGAAGGTGTTTGTGATGCCAGGACTATGAGACATCTGCCAAGAGGAGCTGTACACAAGGGTGGTACCAGTCCAAAAGAGAGATGTATGTTTCACACAGCAAAGCTGGAGAGGCTGAGTCATATAAGTCCTCTGGAAGTAAAGTCCCAGAATTCGGATGTGGAGCTAATGAATTTGATGTTTTCCCTGCTGGTTTTCAGTCTTGTGTTGGTCAGATATTTTCTCATTATACCTCTATTCCTTCCTTTTGTAGTGGGAATATGTATTCAGTTCCTCTGTATGTTGGGAGTATATAATTTGTCTTTTGATTTCACAGGGCCTTACAGTTAAGAGATTCCCTGAGTCTCAGAAGAGAATTTGGACTGTGGAATTTTGAGTAGAATTGTGACTGGTAAAGACTATGGAGACTTTTTTTTTTTGTATTGAATAAAATATTTTTTGTTTTAAAAAAATAATTTACTGAGAATTTCATACAAGCATATAAGCATATAAGGTGTTTTGATCAAATCCACGCCCACTCCCTCCCCTCCAACTCCTACCATATCTCCCTATCACTTTTTTTTTCTGACAACTTCATGTACACTTCTTTTTGCTAGTCTAACATTCCCCACTCTGAAGAGGTAACCCTAAAATCTTTTAAGGAACAGTAAGAGGTCCCAAATACTTTTGATATTTTTGGCCTTTGGAATGGAGTATGTTGCTAAGAGGTGCAAGGACATTTTGACTTTTAGGGAAGGAACTGACTACTTTTCTTTAAGGTCTTTTTACACTAACTGCCTAGCCAACTCCTACCTCTTTTTCTTATCATACCATTCTCTGAAGAGGTTACCCAACTTGCAGATATTGAATCAGGACACAGACTGCAGAATGCTCTGGTTTCTTCCATACTGAACAAGGACATAGAGTGAGGCAATTGGGGTACTCATTCAGTGGATCTACCTAAAAGACATCCAAATTGCATAACTCTTATCTGTAGGGAAAAAAGAAAGTCCTTTACCTGTGAATAGGAGATGTGATGAAGAAATAAGGGCAAGAGTAATTAGCATCACAAGTTCTAAACAGGGAACAACAACAACAGCAAAAAAGTCAGAACAAGGCAAATTTCAAATATTCATATGAAAGTCCACTGGAATTTCTCGAAGAGAGATTCCAAAAGGATTCCTTTATTGGGTTCCTCCTCATTTTCCTTTTGTCTGTCAAGCATGGATTCAAGAATGACAGAATCAGGGTTAGCTTTCAGGCATTTTGATAGCTGTGGGAATGTTTAGAATCAGTGTCAGCTCCTTCTAGATAGGGGGAGAAAATAAATTTGGCCATCATTTTAGAACAATAGCTGGCTGATTCCTTTAGCTACAGGTGGGCACTACAGTATTGCAGAAAAATATTTGAAGTTTTACATCTGAGCAGCACTTTCTGATTCAGAACAAAATCATCAATGAGAAATAATTGTCTAAAATTTTATATGGACTTAAGCCTAACATCTGAGAAGCATAATCCCTTAAACTCAAGGAAATATACAGATCACTTTACTCTTTGGTTATACTTTCCTTTGGGTGTTTAAGACCATACAATTGACCCAAATCAATTGGTTTATATTTACACTTAGGGTCGTTTGAGGATCTGTTCCTCAGGGGTCACATGGGCTTGGGAGGAGCCCCTGGCTCCTTTCTTTTTATAATTCCATCTATGTGAAGACAAGCATTTGGCCATTTTGTCCACAGTTGGTGGCACTGTTTTGGGAGGTCTTATGAGGTGACGCTATGCTGGAGGAAGCATGTCACTGGGAGCAGTCTTTGAGAGTTATTAAGCCTTGCCTCATCTTAAGTTTCTCTCTCTCTCTCTCTTCCTTCCTGTGCCTGCAAGAAGATGTGGAAGCTTAGTTTCTGCTCCTGCTCTAGTCATCTCTTCAGTGATACCTCCCTGCTATGATGAACTGACTCAATAGGCAACCCTTTGGAACCATAAGCTAAATAAACTCTTCCTTTATATGTTCCCTTGGTCATTGTGTTTCTATCACAGTAACAGAAAAGCAACAAGTAGAGTAGGCTAATTTTGTAATCATAACACCAACTTCTAAATATTTTACAGGTGAAAATTAAACAATATTTATCAGTTTCCAAAATGGACACACAAAATTAGCTTTAAATTATTCTGATTTACCTTAAAATTTCTCCATAATATTGAGATGTATTCATGTAATCTGTCTGCAAAAGAGAAAATGTAGGATTATTTGCTAAGTATTTTTCAGTTACTTCTTAGCAAGGTAAAAATTTCTATAAAACAGATTTTAGGGAAGACATAAGTGCTGGAACTGAAGAATTATGGCATAGTTTTCCTCAAGACTGGGGCTTCTAGTGAAAGCATTGTATGTTTTATGTCAATCTGGTGTTATGGATTCAATTGTGTCTCATTAAAATCATACATGGAAGTCATATAATCAGTGTGACTGTGTTAGGAGATATAGGTCACAAAGAGGTTCCTCATGTAGGATAAGTTTAATATTTTAATGTGGAGAGACATCAGGACAGGTTTTCTTATTTTTCCTACCCCTCCTCCAATTCTTCCTTCTGCCTCTGCCCACCCACCCACTTTTCTATTTCTCTCTTCAACGAAAAAGGGACATATCCTTACACAGGAAGATTGTATCATGGCCCTTCTTAAAAGCCAGGACCCTACCAGAGGGCAGCCATAGGAACCATGTTAGCAACCTGGTCTCATGTCATCTTTAGAAATATGAGAAAATGCATGTCTTTTTATTTAATCATTCTGTGGTATTTTTTTTTTTTTGAAAACTGAAAACATCTAAGACATGTATAGTGATTTTTTTTGTGATCAACTATATTGTTTTATTTAAGTTATATACATTTATTAAACTTGAACACAGACTCTTTGCCAACTGGATAGAACAATTAAAACTATGTACTTCTTCATTTTACACTAGAATATATTTTCATGATCTTCTCATAAGTCCACAATACTATTTTTTTAAAAATTAATAAACATATCTTTTCATTAAGCTAATCTCTTGTTTTAATTGTCTCTGGTATAATACTTTATAGTTTCTTCCTGGAACAGATAAATACATGGAGACTACACTAGTAAATTTAATGAATATTTGGGTTTTATATAAACTCAAATATTGACCATAAAATGTAGGCAAGACATAAAGGCTAACAGGATACCAGACAGTAGATGTTAGAATCTCAAAGTATACTAAATTGGTTTTATGAATGGATTTAGATTTACTTAGGGGTTTAGCATCTTGTTAGGATGCAAACAGTCACAAGAAATCATCATTCTCCCCAAATACATTGAAAGCTTCACATTCTGTTAAAAGGTACTACAACATCATGAGGAGAAACTTTTGTCAATAAATTGCTTGAGGGACAAGTCTGAAGACTTGAGTTTAGATCTAACCCACACTTAAAAGTCTAGGGTTGGGGCTGGAGAAATGGCTCTGTGGTCAAGAGCACTGACTGCTCTTGCAGAGGACCCGAGTTTGATTCCCAGCACCCACATGGTGCCTACGAACCATCCTTAACTCCAGTTCCAGGGGAATCTGAAGCCCTCTTCTGACTTCCATGGCATTGCACAACATGGGTGCACTCACATACATGTAGGTAATAGACTTATACACATAAAATAAAAATAAATAAAATATCTTTTTAAAAAGTCTAGGCTACTATTCATATGCTTGTAATCCCAAAGCCAGGGTGGTGTACATAAGAAGATCCCTGGTATATGGTGTGCAGTTATTCTTATCATGAGTCAGTGAAATATCTTTTATCTGAAAATAAGTTGTAGAGAGATTGAGTAGGACACTTAATATTGAACTCTAGTCTCTATGCACATGCAAATAAACATATATGTGCACATACACACAAATGACCCAATAAAGAATTATAAAGAAAAAGAAATTAAAAAAAATATATATGTAAAATATATTCATATATTTATATGTGAATGTGGTTTTCCTAGAAAAAATGCTCATCCTTTCTCCCTTTCCTGCTATAGTGGGAGAATAAGAAAATGTGTGACTGATGGAGTAAGAGAAATGAGAGTGATGCACTCTATCAACAGCTTGACACTGTCTCAAAATTATTCTAGAAACAACTATAGTCCTACCTACCACCTTTCCTTACAGCTCACCAAGTGCTTTATTTTATATCCTATGATTCTAGAAACATATATAATTGCAAATATTATTCAATAAATACTATGTGGAGTATATGGTGGTTTTATTCTAAACAAATTATGCTCTAAGATATGAAATAAAACTTGTCAATATTAGGGTTACAATGGGTAAATTTATCTCAGAACCCAGGCATGCACAATACCAGTGCAAACTAAAACCAGGCAAACCAGATGAGGGAGGGTTGGTGTTCTTTAAGGGAATGATACTACACAGGTTGGCCAGGCGTCCAGTGGATGATCTAACACCAAGGGATATCTGGGAACACAGACTTCACTTGGCCTTAACATATATAACAAAATGCATGAAATATGGTGGGTGAGGGTTAGAGGATGCAATCTAAACATGATTAATATTTACTATTATGTGTATTATGTAGTAATATTGTGTATGAAATACACAAAAATTCAGTTGTAAACAATAGAAAAAAATGACACTGTGGAAATTTACTCTGGGTTCTATATGGTTGGTTCTGTCTCTGTTTTGTTGGGAGCCTGAGGTTCTACTGAGTCTCAGCTTCCTCTTAAAACTGCTGACAGGCCTGAGCTGGCAGCTTTCCATTCTGCCCACAGCCTTGTCCTGGAAACCCTGGCAGGCAGCCAGGGCCCACGGCCTCGGCTTGTGGCCAGGGCTCACAACCTTGGCCCAAAACCTTGGCTTGAAGCCAGGGCCAGATAGCCTTGCTAGATAGCCTTGGCCCACGGCCTTACTCTCCTTTCCAGCATACGGTTCTATTCTTCTATAATCAGAGATTCCTCCCTTAATGTGCGCCAGAGCCCTCATGCTCTGACTGATGTAATGGTTTGCAGTCTGTGTTCCTTTGTTCTCATTCTCTATAAAAATTCCGGCTTGAGCTTCAATAAACGAGACTTGATCAGACTCCCGTCTTGTCTCCATTTCTCTTGTCGTTTGCCTCATCCATGGCCGCACCCCCAATCCAGGTACTTCATGGAAGTTCTGCAGGTTGGAACTGAGTCTCATTGTGGGGTGGCCTCCCACAGCGTGGTGCCCAACATGGGGCCTGGATACTGGGGGACAACGTGAGGGTCTGACGACGAAGAAGAGAAGGGGTGCGCATCCGATCAAACAATAGTTCGGAGACGTTGCGGTAGCCTGCTGTGACCGAGCCGACAGGTAAGATGGTCGTTCAGTCATGGGGCAAGAATTGAGTCAGCATCAGAAATATGTAATACAGCTAAGAGAAGCTTTACAGGCAAGAGGAGTAAAGGTTACAATTGAAGATTTATTTCATTTCTTTGATTTTGTGAAAGACATCTGCCCATGGTTTCCCCAAGAGGGGGCTATAGATGTAAATAGATGGAGAAGAGTGGGAGATGCATTACAAGAATTTTATAAGGTGTTTGGATGAGGAAAGGTCCAGGTTACTGCTTTTTCTTATTGGAATTTGATTAAAGAATTAATAGATAGTAGAGATGTACATGAGCCAGTAGTGACAGCAATTGCTCGAGCTGAGGAAATTTTTAAAACTAGTTCTAAGTCAGAATTGAAAGGAACTCCCAAAGAGGAGCCTCTGGCGCTTCCTGACTTAATTTCTCTCGATAGTGAAGATGAGAGTTCTGCTAAAATTTCAAGAAAGGAGTCCTTGAAAAAGGACTTAGAGTCAGTCAGAGGGAAGGGAGATCGAGAGGATGATGCACAGGAGCTTAAACAGTAGCATGTTCATATCTATCCTCTTTTACCAGAGGCTCTTTTGTTAGAGGCCACTTGTCCAGTCTTTGACACAGATGGCGCAGAGGCCATGAGAAAGGGGGTGGTTAGTAAAGCTGAGGATAGATCTCAAAATGGCCGCGAGAGGCAGGTTTTGTGGCTTCCTCCTCCCTCCTATAGTATACCGCCTCTTCCAACTGTCATGGCGGCAATAGATCCTAGACCAGGATTGAGAGGACAGATGGAGCAGCTACAGGAGGACATTAAGGTGGAGGAAGCACATCAGTCATTGAACTCAAATGCATTAAGCAAGTAGAGATGTGTCAGGCGTTGATGCTTAAGTTACGAAGCTTAGCTTAGATAATGGTAGTGAGGCTGTTATGGGTAAAGGAAGAGTGGATGGAAACAGAGCTTGCCCTGTTCTTGGGGAGCCTGGCCTTCATTCGTGTAAGGAAACTTTTGATGGCCCTGAGAGATTTTCCTCCCATATGGAGGTTTTTCCTGTAACGGAAACAGTGGATGATCAGAGACAGACATGGCGACATCATGAAGGATTTCAGTTTCCATTGATCAAAGAGTTGAAGCTTGCTGTGTCTCAGTATGGAGCTACAGCTCCATTTACTATGGCTATTATAGAAGGTGAATCTGAAAATTGGCTAACTCCTAACGATTGGAATCCATTGGTAAAGGCAGTCCTTAGTGGAGGTGATTATTTGCTATGGAAATCAGAATATTATGACAATTGTAAGGAGACAGCTAGAAGGAATCTACAATCTGGAAATGCATGGGGTTTTGTTATGTTGATAGGTGGAGGTGAGTATGAGTCCAATGAACAACAGATGCATTATGATGCAGGCCTTTATGTGCAAATTCGAGCTGCTGCTCTGAAAGCATGGAGGAAGCTCCCAGTTAAAGGGGACCTGGGAAGTTCTCTCACTTCTGTTAAGCAGGGGTCTGATGAGCCATTCACAGATTTTGTTCATCGCTTGATGACCACAGCAGGAAGGATATTTGGAAGTGTTGATGTAGGGCTAGAGTATGTGAAACAGTTGGCGTATGAAAATGCTAATCCTGCCTCCCAGGAAGCTATTAGACCTTATAGAAAGAAGACAGATCTAACTGGTTATATTGGCCTATGCTCAGACATAGGTCCATCTTATCAGCAAGGGCTTGCTATGGCAGCGGCTTTCAATGGACAAATGGTAAAGGAGTTTTTGGCCGAGAAGCATAGAGTTAAGGGCAAAGGATGTTTTAAGTGTGGTAAGAGTGGGCATTTTCCCAGGATTGTAAGGCAGATAATGTTCAGCAGAAGACTGATGATGGGAGGAGTCCTAAACTATGTCCCAATCGTAGGAAGGGAAGACATTGGCTCCGAGATTGTAAGTCTAAGACTGATATTGAAGGGAGACCTCTACTTCCTCTTCAGGGAAACTGGTGGAGGGGCCAGCCTCAGGCCCCGAAACAAGCATTTGGGGCAGTCAATCTCGCTCCCACCAACAGCAACAATCTGTTTCTAACCTCTGTAGAGCAACCCCAGGAAGTGCAGGACTGGACCTCAGTTCCTCCTCCCACACAGTATTAACTCCAGAGGTGGGAGTTCAAACCATAGGGACTGCGATTTATGGACCACTGCCCAAAGATACTTGTGGGCTGATATTAGGACGGGGTAGTGCTGCCCTGAAAGGCCTATCTGTTGTGCCTGGGATAATTGATGCAGATTATACTGGAGAAATTAGAATCATAGCCTGAGCTGTTGGCAATATAGTTACTGTTCCCCAGGGGGAATGCTTTGCTCAAATAATTTTGGTACCTCTGGTTAAAACTGGTCACTCTGTTCAAAATAAAAGTAGAGGTAATAGAAATTTTGGTTCTTCTGATGCTTATTGGGTTCAGGCCATTACACATAAAAAGCCTACATTAACTTTATGGTTTGATGGGAAAAGATTTGATGGTCTTATTGATACTGGAGCTGACGTTACTATTATTTCTGCTGAGGCCTGGCCTGTAGCCTGGCCCACATTGGAGACTCTGACTAATTTGAAAGGTATAGGGCAGAGTCAAAATCCAAGACAGAGTTTGAAATGTCTTACTTGGAAGGATTCTATGAATAATTCTGGTTTGATTAAACCTCTTGTGGTTCCTTATTTACCAGTAAACCTGTGGGGAAGGGATTTGCTTTCACAAATGGGAGTTGTGATGTGTAGTCCCAATGATGTTGTTACTGCGCAGATGCTTGCTCAAGGATATGCTCCTGGCAAGGGGTTAGGAAAGAGGATGGACAATTGTTTCCAATACCAATTCAAGGTCAGAATGATAAGCGAGGTTTGGGAAATTTATGATGGTGGCCATCGACAGTCCTGCACCCTCAAACTGTGTGGATCGAATAACTTGGTGATCAGACGATCCTGTTTGGGTAGATCAGTGGCCGCTCACAGCAGAGAAGTTGGCAGCAGCCACTTGCTTGGTGCAGGAAAAATTTGAGGCAGGGCGCATTGAAGAGACTTGTTCTCCATGGAACACACCCATATTTGTTATTAAAAAGAAGTCAGGAAAATGGAGGTTACTGCAAGATTTAAGAGCAATTAATTCTACTATGGTCCTTATGGGGGCATTACAGCCAGGTTTGCCCTCGCCAGTTGCTATACCACAAGGATATTTTAAGATAATACTAGATCTTAAGGATTGTTTTTTCACTATTCCCTTATATCCTGATGATCGTAAACGCTTTGCTTTTAGCCTTCCTTCTATTAATTTTAGAGAGCCTATGAAGAGATATCAGTGGAAGGTTTTGCCTCAAGGGATGGCCAATAGCCCTACTCTTTGTCAGAAATTTGTAGCTACAGCTCTTCAAAATACTAGGAATCTTTGGCCTTTCATGTACATAATTCATTATATGGATGATATCCTGATAGCAGGAGCATCAGGAGAAAAGGTGTTACAATGTTATATTCAGTTAAAATCTGATTTATTGGATGCGGGTTTGCAAAATGCTCCTGAAAAGGTGCAAATGCAAGATCCTTATTCTTATTTAGGTTTTCAGATCGATGGACAAAAGATAACTAATCAAAAGGCTATTCTTAGGCTTGATAAATTGCAAACCTTGAATGATTTTCAGAAGCTATTGGGTGACATTAATTGGCTATGTCCTTATTTGAAATTGACTGCTGGTGACTTGAAGCCCCTCTTTGACATCCTTAAAGGGGATGAAAATCCAACTTCATCTACAGAACTTACTGAGGAGGCCAGAGTTGCAATACGTAGAGTTGAGGAAGCAATTGCTAATCAATTTGTTACTAATGTTGATTATTGTAGACCTTTATGCCTCGTGATTTTTAATACTCAGTTGTCGCCCATGGGTCTTCTTTGGCAAGAGCCTGCTCATCCTCTTATGTGGGTACATTTACCTGCCTCCCCTAAAAGGATGTTGCTTCCATACTATGATGCAGTATCTGATTTAATAATTACTGGTCGGGACCACAGTCGTAGATATTTTGGTGTGGACCCTTTTCATATTGTACAGCTTTATACTAAAGATCATGTTAACTGGTTACTTCAGAATTCAGAAACTTGGCTAATAGCTTGTGCTGCATTTTCAGGGATTATAGATAATCATTATCCACCTGACAAGCTCATTCAATTTTGTAATTTGCATACTTTCATTTTTCCACGCATTACCAGCATCAACCTTTATCTACTGGTTTGTTAGTTTTTACGGATGGTTCCTCTAATGGGATAGCAGCCTATGCTTGGAATGATCAGGTTGTGTGATTTCAAACTAATAAAACCTCTGCACAACTTGTGGAATTGTCTGCCATTATATCAGGTTTTTTTTGCATTCCCAGATACGCCTCTTAATGTATATACTGACAGTGCGTACATAGCTCGTTCTGTACCTCTTCTGGAAACTGTTCCTATAATTGGGCATATTTCTGTAGCTGCATGGCTGTTTCATCAGTGCCAACACCTTATTCGCCAGAGGACAGCTCCATTCTTTTTAGGACATATTCGAGCGCATTCTAATCTTCCAGGGCCGTTAACGGCGGGCAATCAGATTGCTGATGCAGCCACCAGGCTTGTTGCTCTTGCTACTACTTCTAATATTGCACAAGCTCAACAGGCTCATGAATTGCATCATCTCAATGCAGCTTCTTTGCTAGACAAATTGTTAAAGGATGTCAGACTTGTGCTTCTTTCCTTCCTGTTCCCCACTTAGGAGTCAATCCTAGGGGTCTTGTTCCTGATATTCCTTGGCAAATGGATGTCTCTCATTACAATGAATTTGGTAAACTTAAGTGTGTTCATGTTTGCATTGATACTTTCAGTGGATTTCTCTGCGCTTCCTTGCAAACAGGGGAAGCTACTAAACATGTTATTGCCCATTTACTTCATTGCTTTTCTATATTGGGTATCCCTAAAAGTATTAAAACAGACAATGGTCCTGGACATGTCTCTCGTGCTTTTCAGAAATTCTGTAATACTTTGCAAATACAGCATACCACTGGTATTCCTTATAATCCACAGGGACAAGGCATAGTTGAAAGAGCTCATTTGCTTATTAAGGTTACCTTAAATAAAATAAAAAAGGGGGAGTGGTATCCCAGTTAGGGATCCCCCAGGAATTTATTGAATCAAAAGGGGGAGTGGTATCCCAGTAGGGGATCCCCGAGGAATTTATTGAATCATGTACTTTTTATTTTGAATTTTTTAAAATTGGATGTTCATGGTAAATCAGCTGCAGATCGCTTTTGGCATCCGGAAACAAAACGACATTATGCCATGGTCAAATGGAAAGACCCTCTCGATAATTCGTGGCATTGCCAAGATCCAGTGTTAATATGGGGCAGAGGATCTGTCTGCGTTTATTCACAGCAACATGACGCAGCCCGTTGGTTGCCTGAACGCTTAGTAAAGCAAATAGATACTAATCAATGTTCCAGGGAAAATGAGGCTCCCTGAGAAATGTTTTTTTTCTTCTGTTTTCTTTCAGACTGCAATGGCTTCCGTTTGCTGCATCCTCTTTCTCCTGATTGGCTTTGTTTGGTCACAGATGGTGATGCAGTGGGAGTTCCAAGTTAAAGAAGGAAGTTCTAAGGACAACATGAAGACTGTCGGCACTGCCCGCTGTTCAGTGGAAGGCTGTCAAACAGCCATCATTATTCCACTCACTCCGTCTATCTTATCCTCCACATCGAGGTCTAACATATGTTTCACTTATGATACCGGATGTAAGCATATCACAGATAGTAATGATAAGGGTCCATTCATAATTCGCATAAACGACCCTTGGGATGCCAGGTGGGAAAAGGAAGTTTGAGGAAAAATTTTTGAAAATAATGGATTTACCTGGCTCCCGGCAGGGTCTTTCTCAATTTCTCGCCAGTTGGTCCCTGCTGCCATTGACAAACAAGTAAAAAAGGTTATTATCATAAGTGAAACTAAGCTTCAGTCTGCCATACAGTCAAGTTCAAATTCTACCTTTAATCTTGCTCTTTGGCCTAATTATCTAAACTTTGCTTTGTGGCTGATGAATCTTTCTCATATTAATGCTTCATCGTGTATGTTGTGTGCCTCCCTGGTTCAGCCTTTGCTGGCTGCTGTTCCTGTTAATGTTTCTTCTGCACTTAGTACTGCTGTTGCTGGCATTGTACCTTCTCCTCCTATGTCATCAATTCTGTTACTTTGTAATCCTGCTTACAATATTTCTCTCTGTTATATTACCACTGTTTATGTTTCTCCCTCTTTTACATGTCGTAACAATCGTTATGTTAGTTCACCTCTATATGCTCCTCCTCTTATATCTTTCTGGTGCAATGAATCTCTGTATCAACAGATCACTATTTCCTCTCCAGGACCCTGTGTATTAATTACTATTGTACCCCAATTAAACATGTATTTGCCAGAGGAGTTCACCTGGCTACTCCATCCACGCATTAAGAGAGGAGTGTTCATCCCTTTTGAAGTCAGAATAGGATTTACTATTTCTGCCAGCCTTTCTGCGGGTATACTCTTTATACTGCAAAATAATTTAATTCTCAATTACATCAAGTTATAGATTCTACAGCCAGTAGCCTTGCGTCCTTGCAACGCCAATTA
>NW_008359215.1:0-771 GCF_000622305.1 Nannospalax galili
TTGTAGAACATCAGTCCATGCCCTCCCAGAGATTTCAGAATCTACAATGAGATCTCAGAGGCCTCCCATTATATGTGATTTAGACTTTCTCTCTAGAAGCTTTCACTATCCTTTGTTCTGTATATTTAGCGTTTTGAATATTTTGTGACATGGGGAATACATTTTCTGGTCCTATTTGGTGATTTGTATACCTCTTGCACATTAATACGCATATTCTTCCTTAGATTTGATGAATTTTGTTCAATGATTTTCTTGAAAATACTTTTGGCGCCTTGGACCTGAGTTTCTGCTCATTCTCGTATATCTGTCATTTGTAGATTTGATCTTTTTATGGTATCCCAGAGTTCCTGCACATTCAGTTCACAGGTTTGTTCGTTTTAAATTTAACATTTTCCTTGACGGAATGATCTAATTTCCCTATCTTACCTTCAAGGCATGATATTTTCACTTCTGTTTGATCCATTCTATTGCTTAAAATTTCCACTGAGTTTGATTTTGCAGTTGAATTTCTCCTTTCAACTTTTATTGCTGTTTGTTTTTTCCAGAAATTCTATTTCTTTAGTTCATTGTATTTTAATATCTTGAAATATTTTCTTCATTTCATTGTTCTGTGTTTTCACCAACTTCGTTCTGAAATTTATGCCTTTCCTCTTTGAGTTCACTGAGTATGTGTATAATTGCTATTTTGAAAGCAGTGTCTTCTGTATCACCTAAGTTGGTCATCTCAGGAGATATTGTGATAGGTGTACTGATTGCTGCAGTAAACATATT
>NW_008359215.1:925-3970 GCF_000622305.1 Nannospalax galili
GTTTTGGATCCTGGAGTAACTGTGTTGATGTGCAAATGGGGTGTCAGAAATGTTTCGCACAATACTTGTGATATGTGCACTTCTTAGCCCAGGAGCAAATCATCTGTAGAGTTGGGAAGTTCTCACTACCAATTTTAGAAGTCTGTGGAGGACTCACAGGGTTCTACAAATGCTCCTTTGGTGTCAGGGCTGGGGTTGATCTCCCTTGGACACGTGGTCCTGTAAGAGGTCACTGCACTTTAGGCAGGGCTCTGGAGCTACATATCCACCTGTTGTTCATGTTCTTGTGGAGCCATTCACACAGTCCTGGAGATGATGCATAGGGAAGAATCACTTTTTGGGCTCTGCCAGGACTCTGGGGCTGAGTACATACCTGTGGTTCAGGGTTGGTTCAGTTTCAGTTTGGCAAGTGGTCCCTGAGTCAGTAGCTCAGAGGGAAGGATCGCAATCTGTGCTCGCTCTGAGACTCTGCGGCTGCATATCTTCCTGTAGGTCAGGATTCTGAAGGATTTACTCAAGTCATTCTGGCAGCTGAGTGGAGGAACAGGTCATTCTCTGGATTGTGAATGGGGCTCTGGGGCTGCACACCAACCTGTGGGTCAGGGTTCAGGTTTCAGCTAGAATTACTCTGGGTTGGCAGCATGGAGGGAGGGTCCCAGGCCTGAGTTTTCGAAGTGACTCTCATTTGTTTTGAGTGTTCCCGATATTTCCAACTCCCCTACTACCTGGGTTCCAAAGTCAGCATTTCACTGGCATAAAAATCAATGAAAATATATTGAAAATGAAATTTATATTTTACAGTCCTCGTATAGTCAAACATAAAAATTTTATGTCATAATTTTTGTAACAAGATATTATCAAAGATAATTCAATAAGGATATTAAAAGATAACACAGAAAGACAACTGGGACATGTTGGTTCATTGTCTCCCATGTTTATTCCAATACAAGCATATTTTATCAGAATTCAGCACTTTTTTATTACATTACCAGAATAAAAAGAAAATGACACTTCCTTGACTTTGCAGTCAAAAATTATAGCTGCAAGATAAAATGGGGAGTTCCAAAAGGGCTGTAGGTCCATTTCTTTTCTCAGTTGTATCTTGAATACTTTGTGTATATTCACTCATCTCTTCATGAAAAAATAAAACCAAATTTCATCTTTAAAAATGAATGAGTTATACCTAATGCTGTACTAAATGCTAAAATACCAAATATTATTCAATGTCTTTGGCACCTAGCAAATGTGCTCATTTTTTTTCATTTTTACTTAACATTGATTTTACTTGGTCTAATATGCTCAGAAACAGGTTATAAAAATAGCAAAGAAGCTAGGAAGAAAGAAATAGCAACTGGTACTACTGTTTTTGCAGAATGTCATAATTTGAAAAACAATTACAAAAGCTAGTAGGGGAATCCAGTAAGTCCTAATAATATGGCATAAATATAAAAAATCAATTATACTTTATATACTTTAAATAAATAATTTTGAAATGAAATTTTAAAAGTCAATTCCATTTATGTCTTCATCAACAAGATACAGTGCACTGAGAAAGACATAATACGACTTTTGTGCTATCTTTGCAGAAAATACGCATCCTAAATCTAATTATGAAGAAGCATCAGGCAAATTCATATTTATAGGCACTCTAGAAAACAATTAGCCATATTACTTGATAATGTCAAGACTAATAAATCAAAATGCTGTGGAGCTATTACAGGTTAGAGAAAATCAAATTCCTATGAGAACTAAATGTTATGCGTGGTCATGAACTGAATCCTGGGCCAAGAAACATTAGCTATAAGGGACATTACTTGGATAATTGACTAAACTTGAAAGTAGACTGTGAATTAGATGATAGAATTGTATCAGTGTTAGATTTCCTGATTTTGATTATTATGCTATATTAATTCAAGCTAATAACATTTTCTTAGCAACTACACACTAAATAAAGGGAGGGAGGGAGGAAAGAGAAGGAGGAAAGGAACAAGATCAAATTAGCCAAAATATGAAAAATAGATGAATCTGGATAAAAGTATGTGGTACAATAAGATTTTAATTTTTATTTTACGTTTTTATTAAACTAACATCTAAATGAAATAGCTAACAAATATACACCCTTAATACACTGGATAAAATTTTCTTACTATAATTTTCCTTCCTGGGATGATAAAGGACTAATATGAACTCAACTGATCATTTGACAGTAGTATTTCTACTCTTAATTAATATACTGATTTTCTAGCTCATAATGCTGCTTTTCTAACGTTAAATCCACAAAAATAGCTGTTTAACGGGATTCTGGATCACATTCTTTCTTCTCCCATTTCCTGAGCATATCCTCCACTCCATATTCTATAGCAGTTGGTCTCTGAAGTCTAATTCAGCCAAAGGAATTTTCCATGTTGATTGGTAAGACATATACTACCAGTCTTATCTATCTGCACTAAGAAGATCCATCTTCTTTCTCCACTTGTTTGGCAAGGGTGTCAAGTGAGAGCTCCAGGACTAGGCCAGATTTGGGATGGTCCTGAAGACCCAGTCACCCTACCCAAACAAGTCACTATCCTCCTGCTCTGGGACTAGGCTAGGACAAGCTGTTGTAGAGCACCAGACAAGCCTGACAAGTGTACTTCTCACCATTCATCCAAGAAGCTTTTTTACAATACCTGGAGACTGTTAAAAAGTTCCACAACTGGTCAAACATAGGGAATACATGTCTGTGAGGTGTCCAGCCTTAAGTGACATATATGCAATGCACCTTCTACACCTAACACCTAAATCTCAACACAGAACGGGTGCAGAGAAAATATCAATGCAGCTCTCAACTCTCACCAGAGAAGTTTCCTCATTCAGCAGACAGTGATTAAAGCAGAAACCCACAATTGATCAAAGTGCAAAGAATAAGAGACTT
The DNA here is from genome assembly GCF_000622305.1 of Nannospalax galili. Taxonomy (NCBI): domain Eukaryota; kingdom Metazoa; phylum Chordata; class Mammalia; order Rodentia; family Spalacidae; genus Nannospalax; species Nannospalax galili. The sequence goes on from NW_008359215.1 coordinate 3,840, forward strand.
CATGGTACTTATCCTTTAGTAGGACACCTATATCAAACAGTCCACTCAAGGCTCAAGTATTAGGAAAATTGGAGCGAGACGTGGTGAATGACCTCAAGGAAACAGTTTTCCAGATACCTGGATAATTACTC
>NW_008359216.1:0-567 GCF_000622305.1 Nannospalax galili
GGTGCTGGGATTCAAACCCAGGTCTTCTGCAAGAGCAACCAACCACTTTTCCTTTTTTTTTTTGTTTTTTTGTTTTTTTGTTTTTTTGATATAAGTTCTCCCTGTAGCCCCAGCTGTCCTGGAACTCACTATGTAGACCAGGCTGGCCTTGAACTCACAGAAATCCGCCTGCCTCTGCCTCCCAAGTGCTGGGATTAAAGGCGTGCGCCACCATGCCTGGCTGCCACCAGTGTTCTTAAGCCCAAGAAATTTAAATTTTAATCGAAGCTAGTCCTTGCAAGGGTAGATAGAAACACATACTCTCATACACTGCTAGTGCAGGTTTAGATTGGCATACTTTAGAGCAAGGTGATTTGGCAGAATCTTCTAGAATTTTGTGCATGCAATTTTTGGCCCAGTAATTCCACTTTCAAAGGACTAAAATAATACAGATTCATAAGCAAGTATGTCCATTGCGGCAAGATTTATCATAGGAAAAAAATTGAAACAAGCTAACTATCCATCAGTAGATTTTGTTAATTACCAAGTATCCATATTAAGAAAAACAACTAAGCCAGGCATGGTGGC
>NW_008359217.1:0-928 GCF_000622305.1 Nannospalax galili
CGTTCACATATGATATAAAACGTTCCACACTTTGTTTCTCTCCTTTGACTTCATGGTCTCGTCAAATTCCACCGTTCCGCTTTTAATGTTGCACTGCGTTTTGCAAACAGTTTTTGATGCCAAGAAGAAGAAAGCTGCGGGTTTGATAGTGGCGGCTTTGTGTGTCAAGTTGACAATGCGTCTAACTGGATAGATGGTTTTGTCAACTTGACCCACGGGGAAAGAAGGAACCCCAGCCGGGAGATTCCTCTGTGATGTTCGCCTGTGGGAACGTCTGTGAGGCCTTTCCTTGAGAGGTCGGCCCACTTTGGCTTTTCCTAGCCCTCAGCTGTTGGTCCTTCGTTGTATAAACACAGAGACTGGAGGAGAAAACCAGCTTTAAAACGATGCTAGCAGGGATATCAGAGTATAAGGGCTCTAGTGGGGGGAGGGAGGCTATGGGACGGTGCCATGTGGGAAGTGGGTGTAAAAATAAATTTAAAAAAAGTTTGTTATCCAAGATATGATTCATTCGAATTACACTGTTCAAATCCACATTGTGGGATGATCAGCTACTCAAAGTACTTCCTGCTTAACTCAACTGTCACAACTGATTCATTATTCTTTAACACGTCACCGTGCTCTGTAAACAAGCAGAGCAAACACCTTGAGCTCCCACTGAAACTTTCCTGGATATCTATCATCTATCTATGTATCTATGTATCTATGTATCTATCTATCTATCATCTATCTATCTATCTATCTATCATCTATCTGTCTATCTATCACGTATCTATCTCATCTATCTATCTATCTATCTGTCTGTCTGTCTGTCTGTCTGTTATCATCTATCTATCTATCTATCAATTATCTATCTCATCTATCTATCTATCTATCTATCTTCTATCTATATCTATCATCTATCTATCTATCAATTATCTATCTCATC
>NW_008359217.1:1040-2084 GCF_000622305.1 Nannospalax galili
CATAAAATGCAAGAATTAAAAAAAAATATATATATAGCCACAAAATTTGTAAAGTAAATGACATCCATACTTAAATTTATGGATTTATTAGTATACAATTGATAACTTTAAAAAACATTTTATTTATTATTTTTATTTTATGTGCATGTGTTTATTGCCTGCATGTAGGTAAGTGCACCCATGTCCTGTGATGCCCGCAGAGGACAGAAGAGGCTGTTGGATCTATTAGAACTGGAGTTACAGACAGTTGTTAGCTGCCATGTGGGTGCTGGGATTTGAACTCGAGTCCTCTGCAAGAGCAGCCAGTGCTCTTGACAGCTGAGGCATCACTCCAGCCCCTCAAATTTCTTTTTTTGAACACATTTCTTTACATTATAACAATTCCTGGACAGTTAATACTGTTTAGGAATTTTAGAATGGTTATTCTTATGAAATACTTTTACTCAGAATTAACAAAGAATTATTCTCACACAGAAACATCAAACCAGAAACACTGAGTTTACCAGACACATATTAATCCTTCTATAGCTCACGGTGATTTTCACTTTCATTGTTTAAATACTGTCTTTAATATACGTGAGTGTTTTTTTCCTGCATGTAAGTGCACCTCTTTCATGAGGTGCCCACGGAGATTAGGTAAGGATGCCTCCTGGAACTGGAGTTAAGGAGGATTCGTAGCCGCCATGTGGGTGTTGGGAATCGAACTCGGGTCCTCTGCAGGAGCAGCCAGTGTTCTTAACCGCTGAGCCATCTCTCCAGCCCCTCAAATTTGCTCTTTACAAGGACTCCTAGTCACCCCTTCGTTGCAGTAGCTGACTCTGAAGTTATCGCTCAGGCCATTGTGCCGTTTAAAGACGCCTTTGCTGTCACCCTGGCTCCTTCTCTCCAGCACCACGTCCTCACCTTAAGTTAAGAGCTGCAGGGGATTAAAGTCAGCTGAAAAAAATGCAGAATCATTTTTTTTTCCAGAGACAAGCGTCCTGATAACCTGGGGTTGGAAATCTATCAGATGCACTGGAAGGTAGCACCTCTCTCTCTCTCTCT
>NW_008359217.1:5726-6765 GCF_000622305.1 Nannospalax galili
AATCCAAACAATCTATCACCCTCCAACCTAATCCGGCAGCGTCTTCTGTCCTCCGCGGGCATTGCACAGCACGGGTGCTCTTACCTACACGCAGGCAACACGTGCATACATATAAAATAAAAATAATAAATAAAATTTTAAAAATCTGTGTTCTCAGTGTTACTCCTCTGATGCACGTCTCTGTGTTCGTGACCGTCCATCTCTGCGTTTATTACCATACCTCTGTTTTTCAACTGTAAATTGGAGAAGGAAAGGCCTCCAGGGGTGATTCAATACTCCAAGGCTTTTTGGGCTCCACAAATGGGAATCAGTGCTTAAAAAGAAACTCAGGGGCAGTGGGTTTTCAGGAGGGGTGGGACTGGAAGTTCGTGGAGATCAGGGGATACGTTAACAATACGTTTATGAAAATCTCAAAGCGTTAATTTTTAAGAACCAAGACCTCTGTGCGAAAGCTAATGAACATTGAGGAGGTTTATGGAGCCTGTGGAAAAACAACACATTATGTGTTTGCCTAAGCGGTCATTGCAATAAAGTTCCAAAGAATTCTCATGCTATGACGTGGAAGCAAATAGGACAAAAGTAACTAGGATTAGCTGAGGGGAACAACCAAGCCCATGGTGACCATCTGACGAAACCTCAGTTCAATGAACTCAACAACATTCCTCACATTGTACAAGAAAGATGAATGATTAATGAAAACTGACAGCAGGTGAATTACCACATGGTCAACCAGAATGCAAACAATTATAAAAAAATATTAAAAATAAAAATGGATTATTTTATGAATCGCCACGGGAAAGCTGGGCAAAGACATAAGAAGCAGAGGTCTGTGGAAAGTCCCTTATGTGAATACTCAGGTTCATTTACAGTGGTGAAAGGCACGGGGGAGACCTCCGTCAACACTTACATGAATAAAAAGTGACATATAAGCCTGGCACGCTAACGCATGCCATTAATCCCAGCTCTCGAGAGGCAGAGGCACCCAGAGCTCTGTGAGTTCGAGGCCAGCCTGGTCTACGTAGTGAGTTCCAGGACAGCT
>NW_008359218.1:0-1043 GCF_000622305.1 Nannospalax galili
TGTGCTAGTGGCTTTGCTTCTGTTTGGATGCTGTGATATCCATGGACATGTGGGCAGGGAGTCACTGTGGGGTGTGTGGAGGGTGGGTGTCACCGTGGGGTCTGTGGAGGTTGGGTGTCACCGTGGGGTGTGTGGTGAGGGGGGTGTCACCATGGGGTGTGTGGAGGGTGGGTGTCACTATGGGGTCTGTGGAGGGTGGGTGTCACTGTGGGGTGTGGGGGGGGTGTCACCGTGGGGTGTGTGGAGGGTGGGTGTCACCATGGGGTGTGTGTGTGGGGTGTCACCGTGGGGTGTGTGGAGGGTGGGTGTCACCATGGGGTTTGTGGAGGGTGGGTGTCACCGTGGGGTGTGTGGAGGGTGGGTGTCACCGTGGGGTGTGTGTGGCAGGTGTCACCATGGGTTTGTGGAGGGTGGGTGTCACCATGGGCTGTGTGTGGTGGGTGTCACCGTGGGGTGTGTGGAAGGTGGGTGTCACCGTGGGATGTGTGGAAGGTGGGTGTCACCGTGGGGTGTGTGGAAGGTGGGTGTCACCATGGGGTGTGTGTGTGGGGTGTCACCATGGGGTGTGTGGAGGGTGGGTGTCACCGTGGGGTGTGTGTGTGGAGTGTCACCGTGGGGTGTGTGTGTGGGGTGTCACCGTGGGGTGTGTGTGTGGGGTGTCACCGTGGGGTGTGTGGAGGGGGTGTCACCGTGGGGTGTGTGTGTCGGGTGTCACTGTGGGGTGTGTGTGTGGAGTGTCACCGTGGGGTGTGTGTGTGGGGTGTCACCGTGGGGTGTGTGTGTGGGGTGTCACCATGGGGTGTGTGGAGGGGGTGTCATTGTGGCGTGTGTGGGGTGTCACCATGGGGTGTGTGTGGGGTGTCACCGTGGGGTGTGTGGAAGGTGGGTGTCACCGTGGGGTGTGGGGGGTGTCACTGTGTACCTTGTTGGTTTTGGTCTTGCACTCCCCAGCTCCAACTTTCCCACCCCTGCGTCCCCATGAATGAGTGCTCCCTCACACTGGACTTTTACCCTGCTGAGAGGTTTTTACCCAGGCAGGTTTG
>NW_008359218.1:3991-4619 GCF_000622305.1 Nannospalax galili
ACTTCTCAGAAGGGAGCATGGTGCTTGGTGACAGGGGCGGGGCGGGGCGGGTGTGTCACCTCTGAACCCAGCTGTTTACAAATATAGTATTACAAATATAGTAATGACTCATGGCAGTGACCGTGGCTCACCCTCCACTCCCAAAGCTGTGGTCCCATCCAGGTTCATTTTGAAGCCTTGTGTGGTGGGATCTGGCCCTGGGCTGATTACTGATGTAATCAGCAGAGATGGGCGTTCACTACTCAGCATGTGGCGACAGAGCCTGGCTCCCCTGGCTCCTGATCCTGTCACACTCCCTGTTGCTGTCTGGTGCCCCAGTAGAATGCAGTAGTGGCTATAGAATACAGTGGCCTTGGGTGCCAATGGACACCAGACACCGTCCTTGTGCCCTTGAGGGGTCAGTGTGTTGAGTCTTCCCAGCTGCCCACTGTGGGGCTCTTGAATTGTCTCTACTTCACACATGAAGGGACTGAGGTCCTATCCCACAGGAGTGCCAGGACAGATGTGATGGAGCTGGGGGGGAACCCGGGCTGACTCTGCAGGCCAGGCTGGGAGACATCCAAGGGATGGATTAGGGTCAGCATCTTAGCTATTTTCTTCTTGCTGTGATAAAATCTGAAAAAAAAAC